>NW_007733675.1:10199-12046 GCF_000696425.1 Galeopterus variegatus | reverse complement strand
CATATAGCAAAATCAACTCAAAATGGATAAAAGACTTAAGTATAAGACCTGAAACTATAAAATTACTAAAGGAAAACATAAGGAAAACATTTTAGGATGTAGGACTGGTCAAAGACTTTATGAATAAGACCTCAAAAGTACAATGAACAATAGAAAAAATAAACAAATGGGATTATATCAGGCTAAAAAGCTTCGGCACAGCAAAGGAAACAATCAACAGAGTGAAAAGAATCTACAGAATGGGAGAAAATATTTGCAAATTATACATTTGACAATCGATTAATATTCAGAATATACAACAAACTCAAACTTCACAGTAAAAAAATAAAAAAATCCAATTTCAAAACAGGCACAGGAGCTGAATAGATATTTTTCAAGGAAGACATTCAAATGGTGAACAGTTACATGAAAAAAACGTTCAACATCACTAACCATCAGGGAAATGCAAATCAAAACCACATTTAAATATCATCTCACCCCAGCTAGACTGGCTATTATCAAAAAGACTGAGAATAACAAATGGTAGTGAGGACGTGGAGAAAGGAACTCTTCTACACTGATGGGGGGACTGTAAATTAGCACAGCCACTATGGAAAACATTATGAAGGTTTCTCAAACAGCTACAGATCAAATTACCATACAGCCTAGCAATCCCACTTCTGGGTATATAAGCAGAGAAATGGAAATCATCACATCTAAGGGATACCTGCACTCCATATTCATTGCAAGTCTATTTACAAGAACCAAGACATGAAACCAACCTAAATGTCCATCAACGGACAACTAGGTAAGGAGAATGTAGTATATCTATAGAAATGGAATACTACTCGGCCATAAAAAGAATGAAATTCTGCTATTCGTAGCAACATGGATGAGCTTGGAGAATATTATGTTAAGTGAAATAAGCCAGGCACAGAAAGAGAAATACTACATGTCCTCACTCATATGTGGTAGCTGAGGAAGAAATAAAGAAAGAAGGTATGGAGGGAGGAAGAAAGGACGGGAGAGAAAGAAAGGCCACAACAAAGTGTTGAACTTTCAGAAGGAAAGAACAGATGTATAGTTACTAGAGATGGGAAGGGAGAGGAAGAGGGGAGTTAGGGAGTAAATGGGTAAGGGACACAAAGAATAATCAGGATTTGTAATGATGAACATGCTAATAACATTGATATGATGATGATCACATACCGTACACAAATACTGATAGTTGACTCTGTGCCTCATATATATGTATAATCAATTATGTTTTGATTCAAAAAATAAATTTAAAGAATAATTAAACATTAAGTTGTATGTGCTATTTTATACATATAAGAAAGACGTAATATTTAAATAAGTTTTGGGGCATAATTACAAAATGAGCACACATTGGCCCTCCACCCAAATGAAGAACTATAATATCACCCACATTCTTGTTGCTGTATTTTCATTCCTTTGCTTCTGGTTAACTTGTATTAATATGTATATTTTCATATATGTAAGATATAATAAACTAACCGTCATCAAATCCCTTTGTTTCAGTTTCTAAAACATATGCACAATCTGATATCTTACAAACTCTACCACTAAAACCCTAGATCCCTAGACCAAGTTCAGGATTTACAAGGTGCCACATAATCTCGTCCTTGACTCCCTCTCTAATGCCAACTCTCACCTCATTTTTTCCACTTCAGCCAATCTGGTCTTCTCCATTTCTCGAACTTCTTTGTTAGTTCTCACCGTTCTCGATTGGAATGCTCTTCTCTCACGTATCTCCAGAGCTTATTCCCACACGTAGGTCAGTTTTTGGTCTTCTCAAAAGTCATCTTCTCAGAGAAACTTCTCAGATGACCCTACCTAATATGGCA
>NW_007733675.1:0-9879 GCF_000696425.1 Galeopterus variegatus | reverse complement strand
TGGTCTTCTCAAAAGTCATCTTCTCAGAGAAACTTCTCAGATGACCCTACCTAATATGGCAGTCACTTATCTCACTGTCCTACCGTTCTCTAATCCCTTTTTCTAGCTATACTCTATAGACATATTATGTACTTGTTCACTGTGTATTATCCGTCTCCATAATGGAAACGCAGCAAAGACAGGATCATTGCCTATGTTGTTCACTGCTGTGTTTCCGCTTGCTGACTAGTGCCTGGCACAAGGCATTGATCCTTTTTACCCCAGCCCTTGGAGTGGCTGAGCCTCCTGAACTTTTACCAGAAGCAGCTTTATGTGTTTACTCTAAGTGTGCTAATATTTTCAAAGCCCTTGACTGTAATGTGATAATGTAAAATGTTGAAAGGACTTGATTACAGAGGATAAATAAACGTGAGACATAAACTCAACTCTTATGCAAAAACTTTTATGACAATGATGTGGAACCTATAAAACACAGGGGATGAAAAATATGACCCACAACATATTATATCAATCCATGTTTAATTCACAAGTAAATATATCTGAAAAATGAATGTTCTGGGCATTCAATTTGACAGTAATACATTATGGGATGATATCAGAAAGCTTTTTGAATGAAAGAATGTTGACACACAAGGATCAATATTAAGATTAAAAAATTTATGTGATAATGAACCTCTAAGTGATCACTAAAGTATCAGTGGAAGAGATTTCAAAATAAAGAAAGAGGTTCATTCCTGAAGATATTTTCTACATGTGTTCTTGCCTTTAAAATACTGAGCCTTTACAGAGAGAATATGGAGGAATCGGAGACACTCTAAGAAGAAATATGGTACTTCAGTTTATTTGAAGGTATAGGTTTACAGTCAGATTTACACTCACTCTAAAGAAAGCTCAGCTCTGGAGGGGAGCCAGATAAACATGTCTAAAATGATTGAAGGTATTGTAAGAACAGATTCCACAAAAGGGTTCTTTAGGAAGGGCCTGTGTAAAAATAGTTCCTCAGAGAGCCAATTCTCCGTAGTTAAAGATAATTAGAGATGTGTAGCCTTTAAAAAAAAAAAAAAAACTTTGGGGGGTATTCAAGTGCTATAGCAAAACAATCCTTTTATATCAGTGTAAGATTCCTCCTATTTTTGAAGTCCCCATAGTGTAAAATAAGAGTGGTCATATCAGCTACCATTGTCAGCATTTACTTTTACCTCTGCTCGATCTAGCAAGAAAAAACAAAAAGACAATAAAAATAAAGACTGAACAGAGAAAGAGTAGGTTACGACTTGAGAAGCAGCAGCACAATGTAGTAGGTAGGTTTTTTCAAAAAGGGGATTCTTAAGTAATCTTTTGCATACCTTCAAATAGAAAAATTCTGTGATCTTCATTGAGCAAAACATACCTCAGCCACTTTACCAAATTATAACCAAGAAGCAATGTGTTTATATGTGAAGTACACAACATCACTAACTTCTTAAACCTTCCACAAAGTTGCACAAGAGCAAGTCCAAGTATTTTTTAATGTGAAACCCACACAATCACTTTTATTGCTTTTTAGTAATGTCCTATCAGTATTAGCATCCTTGTCAGGGTCTCCATGAATTGTCGGCATAAAATAGTACATAGAAAATACAGAGGAGTTATTAATTTATCACATAAACAATAAGCAGTGGTAATTTGGTCCACATACACTGTTACATCATAGTCCATAAAATCTATGAAGAAACCACAAAAAGTGTGTCAAGTAAATTCTGACAAATTCTGTACTGTGTTACAATGAAAGGGTGTATATATGGAAGCCATTCCTAAGCAACCCTTGCTTGTATATTTATTATAAATATTGCACAGTGAAAATCACTATAAAATTAATTTTATTCTAAATTCATGTAGCAGCCACTCACTAATTGATTTTTTATTACATATTGTTTACACTTCAAAAAGATGGGAGGGTTGGAGCTGAATTATTCATTTCGTCTGAGCATTATTTGTGTTTTGCTTTCAAAAAGCATTCAAGATTTAACACTTAAGTTTCTTATCTCCTATAATCTCCAACATTTTAATAATTTTCAGCAGAAAAATATACTCAACGTCACAAAATCCAGCACAGATTGAAGCAGAGAAGAAGATCCTTATGTTTAGAGGGGGAAATAAGAATTCAATATGTTCAGATACCTCCCTCTTTCTTTCTGTGATTCAGAACACTTATTTCTATATATTAATATCATTGCTACAGAGGGTTGGATATCATCATTATTTGATTTTCAGAAACTCAAGACTTAGTCATATGGAATCACTTTGTGTTTGGTTTCTTTCAGTGTTGAAGGGATTCATTCATGTCGATGCACTCATGATGTTTAGTTTCTTTTTTATCACTGAGTAGCATTTTATTATATGAATATGTTGTGATTTGTTTGTATATTCTCTCATTGTTGGAAATTTAACTTTTTCTAGTTCTTGATGATTATGAATAAAGTTTATATAAATTTTTTGCACAGCTCTTTCTATGGATAGATGCTTAATTTCTCTTGGGTGTGGAACTGGGAGTGGAATTCCTGAGTCATTGCAAATAGCATGATAGAAATGCACTATATTTTGATTGGGGTTTTGGTTAAAGGATTATGTAAATTTTTAAAAACTCAACCAACTGTACACTTAAGATTTGCACATTTTGCTACATATAATCTTATCTTTATGTGAAAAAAATACTTGCAATGTACGTATTTGTCATTATTTTACTCACAAATAGTAGTTTATTTATATTACCAAATTTAAACACAACAAATTAGCAACCTCATTTAAAGAGTATTTTATGTTATTTAAAGAGTTTGTACATACATTATTGTAAAATTGAATTTTCATTGCAGCTTTATTTGCTAGCTGGAGAAAATATCAACGCTGATTTGTAGATAAGAAAAGTGAAGCACCCAGAGACTAAATGGCCTGACCAAGTCACATGAGGGCCATTGAACCAGTGGAGCCAAAAACTACCAATATTTCATTGAGCTATTTTTGTAAAGATCCTTCTGCATTATGTTTAGAACATTTCCCAAATGAATGGATTACAAAGAATATAAAAGAGCTTCCAGTAATAACCTAATATACTGCTACTTCAAACTGATTGCAAAGGTGGGAGACACTGCCCTTTAAAGATCTCCTAAATATACGTAGAGTTAACAATTGCATTTACTCTCTTATTTGTTCACCAAGGTTGTGCTGGAACAGAGAGGACTTGTGTGTGCATGCCCACTATTTGTTCCATCCTATGAAACTTTTAGGAGGCTGAGGTAAAACTGGCAGAAATTACTGGATTTACTACACCAAAGAGAATGAGCTGTGCTCAGAGCAGATGCTCATCTTTAGTGCAAACAGCTCTTCTTGATATAATATCTTTATGAATCAGTTGCATTACTGTATGGCTATAATTTTGTTTATATTTTATATATTTTATATAATATTTGAATTTTATTAAGACTGATCCCAACTCATACTCTAGTTACAAACACCTCCCCAGGTGAAGGTCCTCTGGGATCAATGCTTCCCAAACTTTAATGGATATATGAATCGCCAGAGAGTTTATTAAAATGCTTATTCTGATTCAGTCAGCTTTGTACCTCATGAATATTCAAAATCAATTTTAAAAATGTATTCTTTAGCCTCACCTCTCCTGTATGGCTATAATTTTTATGTAATGTGAGTTTGAGCAAATCCATTATTCACATATTTTTTCTTGGCTTTCTATACCTTTCTCTCTTACCCACTGGAGTGTTTAGTAACTTGCATGCATAATGTGTTATAAAACTTAGCAGGCTGTAAAGGAGCAAACTATTGCTTTCATGTCCATATCCTGACCCAGACCCAAGGTCCTAATTACATTTTTTTCCCTTATATATATTTTAAATTTATAGAAGATATGAAACAGTGACTCCTCACCTCTTTTCATACCCTCTGGTATGACATATTACTAGTTCAGAAGCATTGATCTTAAAGAATGTCTTTAACCTTCTTAGCAACTGCCAATTCTTCCCTACTTTTGTGTGTTTACATAATCCAGGGACAGGAAATGGGCAGACCCTACATATAAGATAAATTGGTTGAGTAGGAACAGTGGAAAACTGGAGACAGACAGTTCACATTCTTCCTAAGAATGACAGAAGCTTAGCTCCAGCTAATTATTCTCATGCAGAAATTCAAGTGCAATATTCCTACACCTTTCTATTTTTTATTTTAGTCTTTTTAAAAAATTTTAATTGACACATTGCGATTATACATACTGATGGGGCACCATCTGATGTTTTGATACATATATATTTTGTATAATAATTGAGTTAAAGTATCAATTATCACATGAATTTATCATGGGGCAAAAACATTCAAAAGTCTCTCTTCTAGCTATTATGTAATATATAAAACTTAACTGTTAACTTGAAATCCAGATTTTTATGTAAAATCTCAAAATTCTTGAATATTGGAAACTAAATAAGTTTATTTTAAACACTGTTCAGGATAAAGAAGTCCATCAGTGGGTCTTTTTCATTCCAAAATCATCATCTTGTGACCTCTAAGCTTTGGAATAATATCCCAACTACTTAGTAGACAACCATTTTGATAAATAGTTTGAAATACACAGTAAATCTGAAAATATGCATACCCTAGGACTCTGTAACTTCACCTGCACATCAGAATAGGTATACGCAAAACAGAAATTTGTAGCTTTGTTTACCAGAATCAATGGACGAGAACGTTCATAGAAGTACTTCTAGTAATAGCCCCAAATTTTAAACTGTGCAGGTACCTACCAAAGACGGATAAATGAGTTGTGATATATTCATATAATAAAATATTTTGCAGTACTGAAAATAAATTATCTTTAACCACATGTAACAATATGAATCATTAGCATATACATAATGTTGAACAAAAGAAGCCAGACACATAAGAGTACGCAATGCATAATTTCATTAAGTAAAGTACTGAAATAGACAAAATTAAATGTGCTGTTAGAAGTCAAGATATTTTAATTATTACAAAGGAATATTTATGGGTCTTTTGTAGTGCTCATAATGTCTGTTTCATGAGCTAGGCCTTAGCATACAGATGTGCTCATCTTGTAAAAATGTGAAGGGTTAAAAAGTGAATGTTAAAAGAGATAAGCAAATACGTTATAAAGAATTATAAAACTTTTTTGAAAGATATTAAAGAGATAAATACAGTCATATACTACATAAACACTCATGATCATAAAATTAACAATTTTTTTCTAAATTGACATAAAGTACATGTAATTCCAAAAGGTTTTTAAATATACTGAGAGGAGCAAATTATGAATATGATACAACTAAAAACGAAAAGATGTGGGTCATATTCTAACAGTGTTTTTTTAATCCAGTGTTATATTAACTTGTGATAGACAAATTGACCAAAGAAGCATTATAGATATCCTAGGAAGGTGCTCATATAAATAAGGAAATTTGGTATAAACCAAAATAATCATTGATGATAATCTGGGAAATGTAGGTTCTTCAATACTTGTTACTAGGAAAATTGGTTATCCCTGCAGGAAAAAAAAAACAATTATTAAATCCTTACCTCAAGCCATATAAACAAGATCAATTCCAGAGTTGATATAATTAATAATGGAGGGGAAACTATCGTTTATAAATCATTATATCTTTAAGGCTATAGAGCAGAAAAACATTTCTTTAAGAAGATTACAAATTTAAAAAATTGTTAAATTTGACCATATTAATGTTAAAAATGCCTTTTCACCAAAATAGATCATAGTGAATATAAAGAGGTAAACCACAAATTGAGAGAAAATATTTGGAAAACATATAATAGACTATGGATTTGTAAGAAGAAGATGTACAGGAATTGTACATGGAAATGAGAAAAATATCAAAAAAACGTACAAAATGCACCTTAGAGAAGAAAGAAATTTGAATGGCAAAATAGTATATGAAAACAATGCTCAACATCATCAGACATCAGGTAAATGTGAATTAAAATCACAAAGATAACTCGCTGTAGATTAGATGTCCCCCAACCTCATCAAAGCTTAATCCCCCCTATAACTGTTGAGATTTAGAAATCCTATTCTGGTAGTTGAAAGGTGGGGCCTTGAAGAGGTAATTAGATTGTAGGATGATGTTGTAGTGAATGGATTAAAAATGGGGATCTGGGGTGTGGTTCTGAGGGCTTTAGAAGGAAAGCCCACAAAGAGTTTTTCTCTCTCCAGTTCAGCCATCTTGCAGTGTGAGACCCTGGGTCACCATTGCCACCACCAAGACCCTCACCAGATGTGTTCCCTGGACTTTGGACTTCCTATCCTATGAAACAGTAAGCAATAAATTTCATTTTCTTTATAAAATACCCAGTTCTATGTATTTTGTTATAAGTAAAAGGCTAATACAATATCCAATATATTGACAAAAATGAATACATTTGGATAAGAATACAGGCTGGCCAATTTACAGGACAATAGGAACTCTCATATACTATCAATGGTAATATAAATTAGTACTATCTCTTTAGAAATTAATTTTAAATTACTTAGTAAATATGAACATAGCATGTCTTTTATTTAACAATTTCAGTCCTTGGGCAAATATGTTTATGTGCTATAGAAGATGAATAAAAGAATGTTTATACCAGCAGTGTTCATAATAGCTAACTGGGAACACTCCAAATGCCCTTCAAGAATAGAATAGGTAACTTGTACATTCAATCAATGAAATACAATGCAACAATGAAAAAGAATGATCTGCAGATGCAATGTTGTCATGGGTAATTCTCAAAAGTATAGAAAGACACAAAAAATACAAGTCACAAAAGAGTATGTCCTACAATATTAATTTACACAAAGTAGAAAAAAAGCTAAAATTTCAAAAATGTCTTAGAAAAAGAGATATAGGATAAAGCTATGAAGAAAAACAATGGAAAGATGGGGAGGGAAGAACTGCACGAACTTCTTGTGTACTAGTCACTTGATTCTTCATTTCCATGCTGATGATTGATAAATAGATGTGGATTTTATTGTTATATTTTACTTGTGCATCTATATTACACTTTATGCCCACTTTTATATCTTTGATATGTCCAAATAAAAACAAATATGGAAACACAACAACCTTAAAAGTTTCTAGAGAGAATCCCATTTGAAGATAATGACAATAATTTGGCAAAGTATACTTCGTGAAATTACCCAAAGGCAACAAGAGAAATTTTAAAAATTTTGTGTCCAAAAATTTATACATTTCCTCCAGGTTTTCAAATTTGTTGGCATGCAGTTGTTTGTAATAGTCTCTAATAATTACTTCTATTTCTGTGGCATCAATTGTAATGTCTCTTTTTTCATTTCCGATTTTTGTTATTTGGGTCTTCTCTCCTTTTTTAGTTAGTCTAGCTAATGGTTTGTCTATTTTGTTTATCTTCTCAAAAAAACACTTTTGTTTCATTGATCTTCTGTATTTTGGAGAGGGTTTCTATTTCATTTAATTCTGCTCTGATCTTAATTATTTCTTTCTATTTATTAGTTTTGGGATTGTATTGTTCTTGTTTTCCTAGTTCTTTGAGGTGTAGCATTAGGTTGTTTATTCCAAATCTTTCTATTCTTTTGATGTAAGCATTTATTGCAATAAATTTCCTTCTTAGTAATGCTTTGGCAGTATCCCACAGGTTTTGGCATGATGTGTCTTTATTTTCATTTGTTTCAGGAATGTTTTTGATTTCCTGTTTAATTTCTTCTTGGACCCATAGGTTGTTCAGGAACATGTTGTTTAATTTTCACGTATTTGTATAGTTGCCAGGGTTTCACTTATTGCTATCTAGTTTTAATCCATTGTGGTCTGAGAAGATATTTGAAATGATTTCTTTTTTTTTTTAATTTGTTGAGACTTGATTTGTGACCCAACATGTGGTCTATCCTGGAGAATGTTTCACGTGCTGTGTATTCTGTAGTTGTTGGATGAAATGTTCTGTAGATATCTGCCATGTCCACTTGGTCTAAAGTGTAGTTTGAGTCCTGAGTTTCTCTGTTGATTTGTTGTCTAGATGATCTGTCCAGTGCTGAGAGAGGGATGTTCATGTCCCCTACTATTCTCACATTAGGGTCTATCTCTTTCTTTAGGACTCAGTGTTGCTTTATATATACGGGTGCTCTGGTGTTGGGAGCATATATATTTATGACTGTTATGTATTCTTGCTGGATAGATCCCTTTATCATTACATAGTGGCCTTCTTTGTCTCTTTTTATGGTTTTTGGGTTAAAGTCTACTTTATCCAATATAAGAATAGCTACTCTTGCTTGTTTTTGGTTTCCATTTGCATGGTATATCTTTTTCCATCCTTTCACTATAAATATATGTGGGCATTTTATACATTTTTGTTTGGATGTTTTAAATACCTTTTTTTCCTTTCTTCCTCTTTTCTTGTTTTTCTTTGATGTTTCTTGGCTTTTTGAGGTGGTAAGACTGAGTGTCTTTCTCTTTCTCATTTGCATTTTTGTTCTACCAGGGGTTTTTGTTCTTTCTTGTGTATCCGTGGTAGTGATTATTATTTTTCAGATTCCAGTAGCAGGACTCCCTTGAGGATTTCTTGCATAAACTACAGAACTAGAATTCAGATAAAAACCTCAAAACCTAATAAGAGGACAAAGTGCTACCTTATGCAATTGAGAACAAGCAAAACTGTTCTCAGGAAGATGAGGAGAACAAATACTGGAGCTGCTAGTCACAGACAAATCAGAAACCCATGCTTCCCACAGAAGAAAGGCACATCCTAAGGCATTCACTCTAGAATCTTGCTTTGCACGAGCAGATATAGCAAGCATGTGCTGGGATCTAAAATCTTCGTGGCTGAATTTAGATTCTGAAAAGCACAGGAAATAGAATTAAATAAAAGTCAGACAGACTAGCTATATTTTTATTAAGTAGTCTGCCTCCATGACTTCAAGGGAGAAAGAAACTGTTGCATTGAGAAATAACTGAGAATTACCCATCATCATTAGGTGGCAAGAAGAAAATTCCACATGACCTTACACACAAAACCTGAGAAATAAAGAACATTTCAGCAATCCACACTTTCTCTGAGCAATCACCTAAGAAACAGCAGGTACAGAGGAAAACAATACTCATCTGCTACTCAAATGGTTAATTAAAAAAGGAAACAGCAGAAAAATCTGTACAACTGTACTACAAGGAAAGAAAGAAAACCTAGGACAAGAGGAAAACTGTGGCCAAATTTCACCATGAACATTTTTAAAAGAAAATCAATTAAGCCATTGTTTCTCTGAAGCAAAGCACAAGAGCATGGAAGTTTAGGGTAGTGGTTGCCAAAAGCAGGAAGAGCTTAACAATGAGTAGGCAGTGTTCAGGATAAAAGCACAGATAAATTAAAATTGAACCATCACAGAAGTTAAGGTAAATTTGAAAGAACAACAAGAAGAAACAGACAATGCTAAAATGCTATAATAATCATAAATTA
This sequence comes from Galeopterus variegatus, assembly GCF_000696425.1. Classification (NCBI taxonomy): domain Eukaryota; kingdom Metazoa; phylum Chordata; class Mammalia; order Dermoptera; family Cynocephalidae; genus Galeopterus; species Galeopterus variegatus. The sequence continues at coordinate 411 of NW_007733675.1, read as the reverse complement.
TAGCAATAAAAATAAAGCGAGCAAAATAAAATAGTAAAGAATAAAGAAATGCTCAAGAGAATTAAATAGAAAATGCTCCAGTTATAATAGAGAAAAAGGACGTCACATTTTTTTAGAACCGAGTACCCAAATTTTAAAAAATATGCTATAATACTTTTATTGCTCTATAACAAACTACCCTAAAATTCATGGCTTTAAATAAGAAATATTTTATTTGTTCAGATTCTTGGATGAGGAATCAGAAAGGGCTGGGCTGGGAAGTTCTTTTGTTCTCTATCCTGTCAACTACCCTCAGCTGGTGGCTGGGCTGAATTAGAAGTTCCAAATATCTTTGGCCTGTCTTTCCACATGGCTAATTTGGACTTCATCCCAGGGTAGTCTGACCATCTGACCGTCCCATGGTGGCTGGCT
>NW_007733674.1:77013-106290 GCF_000696425.1 Galeopterus variegatus | reverse complement strand
TTAGAGTAGTGCCTGGTCTCTAGTAAGTGCTCCATTAATGTTACCTTTTATTAATGTACCATTTTTTTATGCTCCCACCTTTTGTTTTTCAGGATGTCTCTATCATCTTCTTAAGTAACTCCACATTCTGAAGGACAGACAGTGCTAAATCCCTTGGATACTATTTGCCTCTAAGCGCCCCCCTCTCTCCTAGGGTTCTTTATCCTCCTGTTACAAACAGTGCTGCTTGTTCTCTAGGGCCTGCTACACAGTTGTTTTATTAGGATCTTCCTTCATTACTCCCGTGGGTTGGATCCACTGTTATCTGGATCCCATGTGAGCTAGGACAGACCATAAAGACCCATCCAGGTGCAAGGAGTGAAACGATGACAACCTAGAATTGGACACGTTACTGACTTCAGTTTAGTACCTTTTCAAAGGATGCCCATGAGATTAATGGTATCTAAGGGTGTAAACGAACTCACACCCCCCACACCCCCCACTCCTACCTCAGAACTTCCCTCATTTCTCATACAAGTTCAAAGTTCTGTTGTCCCAGCACCTGGGAAATAAGGAATCTTCTTATCCTAGAACTGCGGGCCCTTTATAAAAGGGGAGAAGGGGGTGTCAACCCATGTTATCTGGACTTGATACTGGGTTCTAGGATCAAAATATCTTGCTTTTGCATAGCTATAAATCCTTACTCCTGTGTTTGTTTCTGGCTGCAACCTCCTCCTTCTTGGTTTACTCTTTTATTTTTGTTCTGAGTCACGTCCTCCAGTGATGTCCTGAGATAAGAAGTGTGGAATATAAATTTCCAAGTCTTTGTATGGTTCAAAATGTCTTTATTCTATCTTCCTATTTGTTTGATCGTTTGGTTAAGTATATACTTACAGGTGAAAATTATCTTCTGTCAGAAGTTTTGAGACCTTTCTTTATTGTCTTCTAGCTTGATGAAAAAATCTGAGGCTATTGTAGTTTTTGTTTCTTTGTACCTGTGGAAGCTTCTTTCTTTCTGGGAAACTTTCCAAATCTTCTCTTTAATGTCAAATTTCTAAGATTTCAGAATTTGCTGTGAATGTTTTTATTTTACTGGCTGGGTATTCAGTAGATTCTCTCAATAGGAATACTCATATCATTCATATCTTGAAAATTCTCTTACATTTCTCATTTAATAGTTTTCTCCCCTCTGGTTTTCCTCATCTCTTTTCAGTCTCCTATAGTCTGGTCACCTAGACTAATATGCTATAGATATTATCTATTTTTTAATATTTTCCTTTTTAAAAAAATACTTTCTGGGAGATAATTCTAATTTTGCTTTTTTACTACTCTATTAACTCTTTATTTCAGCAATTATATTTTTATATCTATGAGCTCTTTTTTTTCCCCCATTCCTTTTCCATAATATTTTGTTACGTTTTACTGATACAATATATTCTCAAATGTCACTGAGGATAATAATTTTTTTCCTTTAAATTCTCTTTAGTCTCTTAAATTATTTGTTTCTTCTGCTGCTATTCTTTTTTCCCTTTATTTTTCTTCGTCCCTTTCTTCTATGTGGAAGGCTTTCCTTATTGGTCTCATAATTTTTGGTTATTCATTCATTTTTAAGGATAAGACCTTGAAAGATTAAAAACTTATTATGAGACAGGCTATTTATGGGCGGGCTTCATTTTAGGGTGATCAGGCATGGAGCTGGCACTTATTCTGGGGGCTCCATAAACGCCAGAATTCAGAATTCTTTTCCCTGTAACCATTTATTTCTGGAGAGAACAACCTTCCAATTAGCTCAAGGGGGAGCAGATTATGTAAAAGCTCTGCAGTTCTGAATTTGAATTGGAAGTATTAGCATGTACTCTTCTATCTTATATCTGTAATTCCTTTTTAAAATACAGAGAATCCTGGTTTTCAAGGAAACAGGGAATATCACAATTAGGACCTGCTGCTTTTGTGCCCTAGAGTCCAGTTTTCACACAGCAGCCAGAGTGATCTTTTTTTAAAAAATAAACTTTTATTTTAGAACAGTCTTAGATTTACAGAAAAAATGTGAAGATAGTTCGGGAAGTTTCCATAAATCTCACACCCAGTTTTCTCTATTACTAACATCTTACATTATTACGGTACATTTGTCACAAAGAATGAGCCAATGCTGGTACACTATTATTAACTAAAGACCATAGTTAAACTTCAGTTTTTACCTAATGCCCCTTTTCTGTTCCAGGCTCCTCTTGGCTGCATTAGTTTCTCATAATTTCCTTATTTTTGGTGACCTTGAGGAGTACTAGATAAGTATTTTGTAGAATGTTCCTCATTGGGATTTGTCTGATTTTTTTCCTCTTGATTAGATTGGGGTTATGGATTTTGGGGAAGAAGACTGCAGAGGTGAAGTATCATTTTTATGACATCATGTCAAGAGCACATATTATCAACATGTCTGATCACTGTTGATGTTGACCTTGATCACCTGGCTGAGGTAGTGTTTGCAGGTTTCTCCACTGTCAAGTTACTTTTTCTCTCCTTTCTATACTGTGCTATTAGGAGGAAGTCATTATGCACAGTCCACACTTGAGGCATAGGGAGGTATGCTTTACCTTCCCGTGGGCAAAATTACTTGGGATTCTTCTGCACAAAATGCCCTTTGAAAAGGTTATTTCAAGCCTGATTAAAATGTTCTAAGGACTTCTCAGCTTTATTAGAATAAAATCCAAACACTTTACCATGGGCCCAGGTCCTGTAACATTTAGCCCTCACTTTCTGTGGTCTCCATGGACCATGACCCTGTACAATCTGCTCCTACTCCTGACTGGGGACTGCCAACCAGACTCAGTAAGATCTGCCCTGACCTTCCTCCCTGACTCCATTCCATTCCATTCTTCCTTCTCTGACCATGCTCCATCACACAGCCCTACTTTCTATTTTTAAAAAGTGTCAAGCACATTCTCATCATGGCTAGTTCTTTCTAATCATTGAGGTCTTAGCATGAATGTCCCTGACCATATAGTCTAAGCCATCCCCCACTTTACTTTCTTTCAAATCATCCTGTTTCACTTTCATCATATTACTTATCATTCTCTTAATAATTTCAAATTCATATTTTGTTTATTGCCTACCTCTGCCCATTTAGAATGTTCGAGTGTTGCGAGATTAGTCTTTACCTGTCTGGCCCATTGCTATAATACTTCTACCCAGAACTGTGCCCGATACAGTAGCAATGAATGAGTGAATGGCTTCATTCACCTTACTTTGGAGGCAGGTGAAGGGAGAGGATACAAAAATATAAAGTCAGTCTACCATCTTGAATCGTAAGTTTCTGCAATTAAGTAGTTGGAAAAGGGTTAAAGCTGATTAACTGAGAAATAAGTAAAGGCAACACGGCATGCACTTTTTAAATGGAAATTCATTACATGGCATTCAGTCGGTAAGGCATAGAGCTCTCTACTGCCTGGCTTTTCAGTTTACTTTAGGTTAAGCGAACCATAACTAAGTTGGGAACTTCATTATATTTGCACAGTTAAAAGCACTGTCACCTCCAGTGTTGTCTTTTAAATGAAAAGCAGGCTTCCTAGACTTAAAATCTGCACTGAAATATTCTATGGTCTGGGAGTAAGTTGGGCTGGAAATGAGCCAAACTCATCTCCACTTCCTTGTCAGTCATACATAGCAGAAAGACTTTCAGTAGCCAAAACCAAACTCTCCTGGCATGAATTTCCATTTTGGAGCTCCATTGACCAGCACCCATGGGCTATCTCTTCTCTTTCAAGGATGTAGCAAGATGGACTAATCAAAGAAAGAGGAATCTCTGTTACTCACAATAAATAAATACATATCTAGATATACTATATTTAGTTAGCAAAAGGAGAGAGTAAAAGATACTTTGCAACTTGTGTCTGAAATATATAACATAGGTTTGGTATGACTCAAGTTTGGTTACATATAAGGGCTAATATATTTGTGTTCCGCTCACAGTGCCAAGCACTGTGCTCTAAGCTTTGCCTGTCTATCCAATGGAACATGGGGGCTCTGGTATCCATCAATATCCTCCTCACAACCAGCTTCTAGTGTCTTCTTCCAAGGAGTGAACAAATATACCATAAATCACTGATGCTATGTACAGAGCTGTGGGAACCTCTGGATTCAGATATTCTGTCACCTCAAGATCACATAATTTTATTTATGTTGAATTATTATCATTGTATTGCTTATGGTGGCCTATTACTTATTTTATTGTTGCTGCATGATTCAATCTTGCATAGCTCTTTTACATCCTTGCTACTTAAGTATGGTCCAGGACCACACTTTTGGCTTCACTTGAAAGCTTGCTAGAAATGCAGACACTTGGGTCCCATTCCTGACCTAGTGAATCAAATCCCGCCAAAATTTTACCAAGATCCCAGCTGATTCATGTGCATACTGAAGTCTGAGAAGCACTGCCTTGATCCATCAGGTCTGCCACACACTGTGCAGTGGCACTGCAAAATAAGAGGCCTCCAAGTTCCCCAGATTGTCCACAGGCTTAGTTCTGAAGCCTTCCCGTGTCCTCTTGGTTTCTGACCCCGTGCCTTATCTTTCTTTATGAGGCCTCACTGCTGATATCTGGCATCTGACATTGCTTCTGTGGTTTTGGCTTTTTCTCTCCTCCTTAAACAGGATAAGGGTTCTTCTCCTGTTTCTACCACCAAGATGAGTAGGGATGGATGTGAGACAGCAAGGGAGCTGTGAGAACACCAGAAAGTTGAGCAATAGACATCTTTGCAAAGTATCTAATTAGAAAGCTACAACATTCCTGGAATCCAAAAGTTGTGGCCCGAGGACTCAGAATCGAGGGCTGCCCTGAGCTCTCAGCAACAATGATTTATGGGCATTACACTAGTGCCCCGTCGTCAGTGAGCTTCAGCTACCACGTGACTCAGCAGCATGTCTCTCAGATCAAAGGAGGTGAGAGAGAGAGATTTTGATGGTTCTATCCCATGGTGTGCTTTTGTGTGCATGGGGGTGTGCTCAGCACTGGTCCAGTCAGCTGTGGTTCAGGGTGAGTTTACAAAGTACAAATCCCACAACTGAGGTCGGGAATGTGACAGGTTTTTAAGATGAGAAAGTGGTTGGGGAGATTAGCATCTCTAAAATAGTACCTTAAGCCACAGTGAGGAAGTATATGCTGAGCTTTGGGGTAACCCTTATTTCTCTAGGTCAGCTGACCCATAATATATCGTTAGACTTGTAGGCTCACTAGATCATGATGTCTAGTTTAACATGGATTCAGATATGTTTATGATTGTCTTGTGTGTTTGTAAAACAGATTTTATCTTCAGTCATACGGGGCATATCATTTACTGAGACAGTGTCCAACTAAAAAATTTATACATAATCCAAAAAACCTCTAAATGACCCATGGGAGAGTTTCAAACACACTTAAATATTAGTTCACTTTAGGTCTTATTCAGATGTTAATATTCTGGTTCAAAAATTTTAAATGAGAGCAATACTGGATCAGTCTATTTCAGTAGATGTTTTATTTAAAACTGTTGGTTTAGTGAAGAAAAAATTATATGTGGGTTTGGTTCAGAGTTCTGCAAATAAGGATGGTTCATTCCTGTTTTGTACACAGGATATTCAATGCAAGTTCTTGATGTGTATATAGTGACACAAACAGGCCTTAATTACAATTCTCTAAAAGGAAAGGGAGAGAATTTAAAGCCCTGCTTGTTCTCCCTTTGCCAGATTGGTTTACAACTAAACTGTCTTGATTAATGGGTTTTGGTGATATTTTTAAACTCTTTTTAGTAATGGAGATGCCAAACTTTCCTTGGTTAGACCTTTCCAGTATGTTTTTCTTGGGAGACCTTTTTTCACGCAGTTACTGGCAGTTCTTCACATGGCAATTTACTTTCTTAGCCTTGTTTTCAACACCATGGGGGAATAGCTGGTCACTATCTTATAACTGTTCATCGAGGAGATAAAGAAAGTCAGCTTTCTCAAATCTAAGAGAAACAACCACACTTTCAGTTGAGTACAGATTCCTAAGTGACAACAAAAGATGTCATTAACTTGCTCTCAGTTTGACACACAGGTGGCCTTAGAAACTGCAGGCATGAGGTTTAAGTTAACTTGATGGCCACATCTTGAAGTAATGTTGGGTAATCTCAAGGAAGCTGCCCAACACACATTCAGCAAGCTGAAGACTCATGAAGCTATTGTCTTTTTTGAAAGGATACCTCTCTATCTGAATGAGTTCTTGAGGAAATAGTGACAATTGAGAATGACAAGCCTAAGACGATACAAACCTTCATTAGCCATAGTATACATTTTTGCATTACTGTTAAGTGGCTTTGGGAGTAAGCACATTTATAAAATGGGAGAGAAAAGACTTACAACGAAATAAAACTGCACCAACTTAGAACTCATGAGAATTTGGACAGAGGATTATATTTACCTTTGATTATAAATAAAGAGAAGGTAGACATTTTAAAGCAATTAATAAGATATAGAGAATTTTAGGGGACATGTTTAACCTGTTTAAGAAAATAAGAATCCCAGGCTCCTCACGTTTTATATAAAAATCTTAAATGATCCTTCTTTATTTCTTGAAGCAACTTTACCGGAAACTTTATATGGGGAAGTATTGTAAACGGCACACATAACAATTCTATGCTGGAAAGTAAAAAAAAATTCCAATTCAGATTCTAATTCAATGTAGCCTTTTCCAATTGCTTCATTTACTTGGTTGCAGAAAGAAATTGCTGTTGCAGAAAGAAATGCTTGGGGACAATGGGGTAAAAAAAAAAAACTTTAGAAAATATAATCTCACTGATAGGAACTATCTCCCCAGTCTGACCTTCAAGGAGGATGGAATAATGAACACATGCAGCAAGCTGGGGTTTTTTACACAGAGCCAGTTTGGACTTATGTGAGCTAAAACCACCCTCCTTGAGTGTTTACCATATGGTCTCCACACTTTGGAAAAGGGACAATGTTTAGCCTCTTAAAAACCAGCTGGGATTTCCTGAGACAGGAGGGCAAGAGATTATAAGATGAAACAGGTTTATTCAGAAGGATGTGTAGTGAAGCTGCATTTGCTGTGAAAACCTTCAGTTGCTTCTCACTTTCCCCAGTCCCCTGGGAATGCGGTTGTCCTCTTGGCCTGGGCAGGGGCCTTCTGTGGTCAAGGCTGTCTCAGGCTGTGGCACTGGCTCTATTCTGGCATGAGAGAAGGCCACTGTGATTTTTTGTTTTTAATCATCAAATAGTAGTTATATATATTTATGGAGTACAAAATGATATTTGGATACATTATGGGATGATCAAATCAGAGTGGTTAGCATATTTATCATCACAAATATTTATCATTTCTTTGTGGTGGGAACATTTAAAATCTTCTTTTTTTTTTTTTTTAGCTATTTTGCAATACACAACAGTCTATTATTAACTGTGGTCACCTCGCTGTGTAATAGAACAGAACTTACTCCTCCTATCTGACAGTAACTTTGTACCCATTGCCCAATGTCTCCCCTTTCCATGTCAACTCCTCCTCCCCCATTCCCCACCTCTACCTCCAGCCTCTGGTAAACACCATTCTCTTCTCTACTGCTATGAGTTATACCTGTGATCGTTTTGTTCTACTGGAAGAGCCTTGATGAGAAGATGTTACAACAGGCAGTGATGAGCACAATCCTAGCTCTCCAGAACTGCACTAGGCTGCTAAACTCTGACCCCACATCTTCATCTGTTTGGTGATTCAGTAACTCCTTACTTCAAAAGACTGACTAGCAAAATTTCAGCCTAGTTGGCCTTGAGGGAGTCTCTTTAAAATGCTATTTATAGTGCATAATCAACCTAATCCTATTTGCAAGTACAGTATTATACATAATGAGTCATTTGATTTGCAAATTTTCTAATATTATTAATCTGACAACTTTTATGCCAGGTCAGTCTCTCTGAAAGGGCTGCCTTCACTAATAAAATCTCAAGGCTTATGCTTTTGTGGTTTATTTTGTGCATGTTGGTGTGGATTATGGGAAGGGGATATTCTGGAAGGGAAGGTGTTCTCTGTACCCTTGTGTCAGGCCTTTAGCTTGTCCAAGTCATCAAATGGTACAGGATTAGGTGTTGGATAACAAGATTGCTTCTGATTCAGCTCCAACTTGTCTGTGTGATCTTGGACCAGCTAACTTCCAAAAGGATTAGGCTAATTGGACCCCACACGAAACTCTCCTCAAGAGAGACCTCCCCAAATCCCCTGAATGAGTGCTTCTATCCACCCACCCCCACCCCCAGTTTTCACAGTGCATGCTTCTATCCTAGAACCAATGGTATTGTATTGAAGTGATTTATTGACAGTGGGTTTCCCTCATTAGAGTGCAAGCTTTATAATGGCAGGGACTGGTGTTACTCATCTCTAACCCCCTAGCACTTAGCAAGTGATGGCACATTGTAAACTGAGCTAAGGTCTCTTCAAGCTATGAAAGACCATGATTCTAAAATTAGGCACTATTTGAGAGTTTCAAGGAGAAGTAAAAATGGGAATACAGTCAGGTAATATTTGTCAGTGAATCTGATCATTAACAGTGACCAACAAAGTTGAAGCTAATGACTCTCATCTTTGACTACACATTAGAATCATCTAGGGAACTTAACAACAAATAAACAAAAACAGTTCTCTTTCTCCACTCCTCCCCTAAATGAGGTTCTGACTTAATTGGTCAGTGTTTCCCATTCTTTTTTGCAAGGTGAGGTCATGAATAATTTTTAACTTCCCTTCCCAGATGATTATGTGTGCAGCCAGGGTAGAGACTCACTGGTCTAAACTTTACTCAAAGGGGGCATCACTATCGCTATGGATTACTATCTATTAGAATTTTTAAACTTCACACATAAAATATCAAACAAGTAATACCTGCTCATTATATTAAAAATACATAGAAAAATACATATAAGCAAGCAGAAAATGATAAAAATATATGCAGTTATACTATATAGAGATTATTACTTTTTACATTTTGATATACGTACATATTTTTCTCTAAGAAAAACACAGATTCTGTTTTGCTAGTTGCTGTTTTTCACCCAGCAGTGTGTTGTAAACATCTTTCTATGTCAATAAAAACATTTCTTCACCACTGTTGATTAATTTTTCATGGACAGAACAATGGCATTGCGTTTCTCTCAACCTCTTTCTTTGCAGACCTAGACCAAGACAATCTTGGATACATTTAGAATTTAGATTTGTTTTGAAAATGGTATTGTTTTCCTTAATATCTGAAACAACCGTTTCTTACAAAATGCACCTAATAGGAAGTATTTTCTACTTTGGGGGTATCTGTTCCATTGTATATATTGCCTTTTGGATACAACTAGAGCTCTGAAGATAAAAGATTATGCCAGACAGGATTTCTGCTGTTGTGTTAAAACACTAAGCAGCCTACTCTTAGACACAAAATTTCCTTGAGAGATTTTTCATAAATCGTTTGAATACTGTACATAGGATATACGAAATCATGGTGCTCAGGTGTCAAGAGGTAGAAATTTTTATATGTAAAAATTATACAGTTGAATTTTTAAAACAAATACAAAATGAACTTGATGTTTAGCCTAAATTGCAGTCTAGAAACAGAACACCAACTAAGTTGTAACCTAGTCTTTACAAAGAGTAAAAAGAAAAATAAAATAACTTTTAACAGGTCACCAAAGATATCTGTTGGGATTGACAGCTTATCCAAATAGCTCCTGAATCTCCCAGGGATTCTGAATTGAGATACTTTTCTTTCCTCCAGGCAACTCCCCACACTCAAAACAAAAATTCCAGAAACTCTGGAAACTACCTGCCTTATTGAGGCACTATTACTAATCCTAAACACTAATTCTGAGTGTATTTAATCTGGTTTCCTTCAGGGTCTATGCTTGCTCCCCTGCGAAACATGGGAGAGTCAATGAATTTACCGGACTTATCCAGTGCAGTATTCTGGGCTTCAGTATACATCCATCCCTTGCTAACCATCTTTAATTCATTCCTGAAAACCCTGCCACTAAGAGAAAAGCTATTAAATGAAAAAGTATTTTCATTTATTCTTAATAGGAAATATTAAGATTAATTTCATCCCAATCCAAGACACCTAACCAATTTTTACAGCTGAAAAGAAAACATTTCAGTTGAATGATAAAGATATATTTATCTAAATGTTAACAAATTCATTGAAAAGGAATTTGGAGATAGAGAGATTTATTTCAGCCTTCAGTACAAAGGGAAGGTGTCCTCTGCCAGATCAAAGAAAGGGGCTGTCTTACATAGGGAAAGTTCCCACCCAGGTTCCCACTCCAGTCCACTATGCAAATAAGAGAAGCAAGCCTGCTCGGTCCTGATTGGTTGTCGTTAAAAATTGACTTAAGGTCACAGTTCATTGGTCAGGTCCAGGTGGTGGAAGGGGACTTTCCAGTAGCAGTTGATTCCAGTGGTGTAAACAGGAACAGACAGCTATGAAAGTCCCAAAGTTCAGCTACTGTTTAGCTTGAGGTTTTCCCGAGGACACAGAGTATGTTTGTAACCTCTAATTAGCAAATGGGTGGTTGGCTCCATTCAGAATTTAGACCCAGTTAGTCTCTCCAGATCCATCTCCAAGGATTGGCTCTTTCAGAGTTCACATAAGTAATAGAAAACAACTGGATAATAAATAAACATGACAATGTAGGTGAGAAGTGATAAGGGTTTGCCATACTCAGGGCAGAAGAGGAGCCTGGCTGGTGGGTGATGGTGGGTGGAGTAGGGGTGCAGGGTGTGGGAGTGGGGAACCATCACGTGAATGACTCTGGCAACGTTTGGGGGGCACAAGAGTGCACTCACGATAAAGTTAAAGCTCAGGAAACACCTTTAGGGCAATACAAAGGTGAGAGCTTTTGAAGACATGCAGAAATTGAGCACGTGCTCCACAGCCCAAAGAGCCATAGAATCTGCGACCTCCTCATCCCCACCACCTGGTGTATGCACCGAAGCACACGATCTAGGTTTATCCAAACAAGGGACTCAATTCAGATTTGTTCCGTGTAAAATTCCCTAACTATGAACTGTTAAACTGATTAAATTGATGAGTGTGTTTTTTGAAATTATAATGTTGAAATAGAACTTCTTATGGAATGTTTATTTAGTGTGTTTTTGAATGGAAAATATTTATACAAAAAAAAGACAAAAACCAAAAACCTCAATAATAATAATAATAATAATAATAAAAGAAAAAAAAGAAAGAAAGAAGAGGCCATTGCCTAAAAATTGTTTTAACTTTCAAAAAGTCATCTTGATGAAATATCATTAACCCAAAGACTCCCGTCAAGTAAGTCTGTACAGATGTGCCCTAGCCAGAACCATGTTTTTGGTTCTTTAGAAGTAAGTAATGTGGTTCTGGATGTTTCGTTTGTGTGGGTCATTTCACTCATCTAGATAAAGTCCAGGATTTTTTGTAACAAGCTTGCTTTTTAATTTTTCTAATTTTAATTTCCATTAAAGAGACAGTTTACCAGTAGCTCAAAGATTTATGTGAGTACAAGATGGATTTAAGGTAATTGTGAAATGTATAATCAATTCACAGAAAGGTTGGAGAAAAGCACACAGCAGTTATCACATTTTTCAAGAAGAGCCGCGTCTTCCCAAGTGGCAGCAATCATTCACTTTTTCACCCAGTCTTTCATTGCTATGCTAATAGCTCAGTCATATATGCAGTCATTTACATGTTTTCAGGCATTAGGCATTCCATTGTGTTATAGCATGGAAAACTTTTGACATTAGAAAATTAAAATGCCTTAAATATGATTTGGTAATTATTTGACATTAGCTGTTAAATAACGAAGTGGCCCTTTAGTAAGGGAATGAAGAATGAAGCTGAATGCTGAAAAAGATGCCCACCCTGACTTTTGGAAGACTAGACTGCATGTCCTAAGCAAAGAGTAAACCTCCGGACCTTTCATTTTAAAAGTGACATATTATATGGTTGGGCATCTTAACCAAGTCAGAAACGGAATGAAGCAGCAAGGAGTCATTTTAATTTTGCCATCCAATATGTGGGAAGCAGGAAATAGAAAGACTCTGAAATAAAGCATTTATTTTTTCACAGTTCATCAAGCAACTTACCAACCTCCTACCAATTTAAACCACAGCTCCAATGGGAAAAGAGGCCTACAGTGAATTTTTTTCTTTTTTTGGATGGGAATGGGAGATGGGGCTTGGCGGGCAGAACATAATGAAGGTCTTGTCTTTTACCAATTTAAACCACAGCTCCAATGGGAAAAGAGGCCTACAGTGAATTTTTTTCTTTTTTTTCTTTTTTTGGATGGGAATGGGAGATGGGGCTTGGCGGGCAGAACATAATGAAGGTCTTGTCTTGCTGCTCTGCATTTTTACTTTGAATTTATTAGTGTGTTTTCCCTTTCCGTAATACATTATGCACTCCCTCTAGTGTCAGAATTTGTATATGATCTGAAACCCAGTGTGACAAACTGCTGCTATAAACATTAAAGCAAGGTTCAGGCTCCTAATTACACCATATTTCAAAGATATTAAAGGCCACCTAATAACATGAAGAACAGCCCTGCGAGAAGTCGCCCTGGCTTTGAAAAGAACGAACATCTTAACCTGTGTTATGTAGAGACCTCTTTCAAGCCTTGGATTCCTCTCCACCTCCCACCCTAAGTGACTTATAAATAAGTTTAGAGCTTTATTGGAGTTTTAAATTCCTTTAATAACCTAAAATATGTATTAAATTCTAAATTCTGTAACAACTACAACAAAAAACCACATAAAAACAAAAAACTCACTAGAGGTGAAAGAAAACTGCAGCTAGAAAATAAAGTCTATGAGAACACCATGGAATGTGTTATCATCAAGATTTTGCAAAAGTTTATTAGCAGTTTTTTCCCCATGTCTCCTTCAGTAACTAGATGTTAAAATGGCTATTGTTTGTCTGTTTAAATCACATCACATACACACTGCTGTTGGTGGCCTATCCAATGTAGATCCCCTTTTCTTTTTCCTAATACAATTATCTGTTGTTTAGGTTCTCATCTCCTTCCTACCCAGCCCAGAGACCCACAATTAAGCTGACACTACCCCAGTTGCAGGGTGGCCCTGAGTGACCTGCAGGTAATCCCATCCTCCTTCCCACTGATGGCTCAGGAATTGGCATATGAGTCAGTTCTGGCCAATGAGATGTGTCAAGGAAAATTCTTCTCCAGTCTTCTGGGCAAGGTTCCAGAAGTGACACTCTTATTTTGGACACTGACGTGCTGATGTGGGGCCTGGAGCTGCTACAGCCATCCCATTACTCAGCGTGAGGATAAGGCTGACACTGCTTGGGGGCGGGGGGTTAAGGGCAAGAAAAATCACAGGGCAATGCAGCAGAAGCCCCTAGACAAGTCAACTCTGGAGCCCACCCTATCGCTGGACTTTTGGGTATGGGAACCAATATGTGCATTATTTTTTAAGCCAGTTTAACTTTTTTATTATTCAAAATACTTTAACATTTATTTGTACGTATTTGTTGGGTACAGTATGTTGTTTCAATACATGTATATACTGCACAATGATTCACTTAGGGTAGATAGCATAGTTTTGTACCCATTAGTGTACCACTTTTCCTCACACTGCCCTCCCACCTCTGGTAACCATTATTCTACTCTCTACTTCTATGAGAACCACTTCTATATTTTTTAGACTCCACATATGAGTGGTATTATTAAGCCAGTTTAATTGGGGATTTTTATTACTGGAACCCAAAATTATCTCTAACCTTATAACTATTGTCATATTTAACCAAACAACCTTCTTATATCAAAAACCCAATTACATATAAACTCGCCTTTACATCCAAACTTTCATGTAGAAAATGCAATTACATATGAACCCAGTTTTACATGCAGGAAACCCAGTTACATATAAACCGAGTTTTAAATGCCAATTCATGCAGAAAAATGCAATATAATGTAATGGTCAGTTAATGAGGATTGTATTCATTATATAATATTGCATAGCAAGTTACCTCAAAACATGGTGGCTTAAAATAATAATAATCATTTATTATCTCTAAGAGTTTCCATGGGTCAAAATTTGGGAGCAGCCTAGTAGGTGGTTGGTCAAGATGTTCACTGGGGCTGCAGTCATCTGAAGGTTTGATTGGGGCTGGAGGGTCTGCCTCCAAGATGGCCCCCTGACATGGCTAGCAAGTTTTTCTGGAAGTTGGTGGGAAGCCTCAGTCCCTCCCCTCATGAGTCTTTTTACTGGTTGTCTGAAGGTCTTTAGAATGTGACAACTAAGTGGCTTCCCATGATCACTTCTCATAGCCCCCAAAGTGAGTGGTCCATCACAAAAGGGAGGGCCAGGTGGAAGCTGTTCCTTTTGTGACCTAGCCTCAGAAGCCACATAGCTTCATTTCTACCACAGTGTATTCACTAGAAGCAAATCTCTGAGTTCAGCCCACTTTCTAAAGAAGGCTAACAGGCTCCACCTTTTTCCCCCCTTAAATGAATAAACTTATTTATTAAGAGCAGTTTTAGATTGACAGCAAAACTGGATGGAAGGTACAGACATTTCCCAGATAGCCCCCTTTTCAACTTTTTCCCCACACATGTACAACTTTTTCCACTACAAACATCCTACACCATGTGGTACATTTGTTACAATCGATGAACATACATTGACATAAAACCTGAAGTCCACAGTTTACATTAGTTCACTCTTGGCATTGTACATTCTATGGGTTTTGACAAATGTGTTATGACATGTATTCAACATTCACCATTGTAGTGTTATACAGAACAGTGCCATTGCCCTAAAATTCCTCTGTGCGTTGCCTATTCTTTCCTCCCTACCTCCTGACTCTTGGCAACCACTGACTTTTTAACTGTCTTCATAGTTTTGCCTTTTACAGAATAACATATAGTTAGAATCATACAGTTTGTAACCTTTTTAGATTGGTTTCTCTCACTTAGTAATATACATTAAAGTTTTCTTCATGCCTTTTCATGTCTTGATATCTCATTTCTTTTCAGCGCTGAATATCCATTGTATGGATGTACCACAGTTACCCGTTCACCTACTGAAAGATGTCTTGGTTGCTTTTAAGTTTTAGCCAATATAATTAAAGCTACTATAAACATCTATGTGTAGATTTTCATGTGGACATGAGTTTTCAGTCCCTTTGGATAGACATCAAGGAGCATGATTGATGGATTCTATGGTAAGAGTAAGTTTAGTTTTTAAGGAAGCTGACAAACTGTTTTCCAAAGTAGCCATACCATTTTGCATTTGCAATGGCAGCACTGGAGAGTTCCTGTTGCTCCACATCCTCACCAGCATTTGGTGTCGTCAGTGTTTTGGATTTTGGCTATTTTAATAAGTGTGTTGTGGCATCTTATTGTTTTAATTTGCAATTCTCTCATGGTGAACATTTTTAAAATTTGCTTCTTGCCATCTGTGTATCTTCTTTGGTGAGATGTCTGTTTTGGTCTTTGACCATTTTTAAATTGGGCTGTTCATTTTTTTATTGTTGAGTTTTAAGTGTTCTTTGTGTGTTTTGAATAACAGTCCTCTATCAGATGTATCTTCTATAAATATTTTCTCCCAGTCTACAACCTGTCTTTTCCTTCTTTTGATATTGCCTTTTGCAGAGCAGAAGATTTTAATTTTAATGAAGTTCAGCTTGTCAATTATTTCTTTCACAGATTGTGCCTTTAGTGATAGATCTAAAAAGTCATTGCTATACCCAAGGTCATCAAGGTTTACTCCTATTTTATCTTCTAGGAATTTTATAATTGTGCATTTTACATTTAGGTCTATGGTTCATTCTGAGTTAATTTTTGTGAACAGTGTAAAGTCTGTGTCTAGGTTTAATTTAATTTTTTTTTCATATGGATGTCTAGTTGTTCCAGCATCATTTGTTGAAAAGACATCTTTTCTCTATGGTATTGTTTGCTCCTTTGTCAAATATCAGTTTACTATATTTATGTGGGTCTATTTCTAGGCTCCCTATTTCATTTCACTGATTTACTTGTCTGTTCTTTCACACTGTCTTGATTACTGTAGTTTTATAGTAAGTCTTGGATTTGGGTAGTGTCATCCTCTGGCTTTATTCTTCTCCATCAATATTGAGTTGGCTATTCTGGTTCTTTTATCTGTGCATATGAACTTTAGATTCAGTTTGCAGATGTCCACAC
This sequence comes from Galeopterus variegatus, assembly GCF_000696425.1. Classification (NCBI taxonomy): domain Eukaryota; kingdom Metazoa; phylum Chordata; class Mammalia; order Dermoptera; family Cynocephalidae; genus Galeopterus; species Galeopterus variegatus. The sequence continues at coordinate 90,126 of NW_007733674.1, read as the reverse complement.
AATAACTTGCTGGGATTTCTATTGGAATTGCATTGAATCTATAGATTAAGTGAGAGGAACTGATATGTTGACAATATTGAATTTTTGTATCCATGAACAAGGAATATGTCTCCATTATTTAATTCTTCTTTGATATCTTTCATCAGTTTTGTAGTTTTCCCCATATAAATCTTGTACATATTTTTCAAGATTATATGTAAGTATTTCACTTTTTTTTTCTTTTTTGAATGCTGATATAAATGGCAATATGTTTTTAATTTTAAATCCTCTTGTTCATTGCTGGTATATAGGAAAGTGATTACATTTTCTACATTAACCTTGGATCCTGCAACCTTGGTATAATTGCATATTTGTTCCAATAATATTTTTTCTTGATTCTTTTGGATTTTCTACATAGACAATTATGTCATCTGTGAACAAAGACCATTTTATTTCTCCATCCCAGTCTATATACCTTTTCTTGCCTTTCCTTGTCTTATTGCATTTGGTAGGACCTCCAGTGTGATGTTGAAAAGCAGTGGTAAGAATGGACATCCTTGTGTTGATCCTGATCTTGGCAGGAAAGCTTCAAGCTTCTCACCATTAGGTATGATGTTAGCCGTAGAGTTTTTTTTTTAGATGGTCTTTATCAAGTTGAGGAAGTTCCCCTCTATTCCTAGTTTGCTGAGAGTTTTAATCATGAATGGATGTTGAAGTTTGTCAAATACTTTCTTTGCATCTATTAATATGACCACGTAATTTTTCTTCTTTAGCTTGTTGATGTGATGGACTACATTAATTGATTTTCAGTTGTTGAACCAGCCTTGCATGACCAGGATAAATCCCACTTTGGTCATGGTGTGTAATTCTATTTTAACATTGTTGGATTTGATTTGCTACTTTGTGGAGAATTTTTGCATCTATGTTCATGGGAGATATGGGTCTGTGGTTTTTTTTTTTTTTCTTGTAATGTCTTTGTCTGGTTTTTGGTAATTAGGGTAATGCTGGCCTCATGGAATGAGTTAGGAAATATTCCCTCTGAAGCTCCATCTTTTGAAGGGAGGAATGGCAAGAATTTTAAAACCACCATGAGGATACACATCTACAGAGGATACACTGGGTATCTGCATTGAGCTGTGTCTTCCTTAGGTCTCTAAGACTACAACTGTAATAGTACAAGCAACTAACACTTTTTGTTATGTCAGACACTCTTTAAATATATTAATATACACTCTTCAAAATAGATTAATATATTTTACAAATATTTAGCTATTTAGTTTTCACACTAAACCTATGAGTTAGATACCATTATTATTCCATTTTAAAATGATGGAAATTGCGGCACAGAGCACTATGTAACATGTCCAAAGTCACACAGCTAGTAAGTTTCAGATACAGGATTTGAATCTGAGCCATCTAGCCCCATAATCTGTGCTCTTCAGCACCTCATTCTCTCTTTGCAAATCTGTACCTGTAGGTTTACTATATTTACTATATTTACAGTCCAAACACATGGTTGGCAATTACCTATATTTCACTGGCTTTCTGCCTTCCCAAGCAGACATCTGACCACTGCATACTACTCTCAAATATTCCTGGTAGTTGTAAGGGGCTGCCACTTCTGTGTTATGAGATGCTGTTATGTGGCAGTAGCTATGTCATTTCTCTCTCCTCTACAGACCTCCTTCAAATTCCTGTTAGGTTTCAGCATCTCCCTCTCTGCAGTCACTGTAGAGAGAGGCATCAAGCCAAGCTGCTCACTGCCATCATCTCCCAGAGGTTTTAATGAAACAGGCCTCTCAGTTTTCACTTTGATGATCCCCTGTACTCCCTCCACACATGTACACCTCTCCTCTCCTCGCCTGCAAAGCCTGTTTTACTCACGCCTCTGCATAGAGCCTTCCTCTTCCTGCTCTCAGGATGAGCTCTCCCCCTGGAGGCCCCACAGTCTTCACTCAAGCCAACTTCTGGCAGACCTTCCTCACCAGTACAACAGACATGTCCAGATGAACTCCAGCACCAGACAGAGCGAAGGCTTACACTTGGATTCATACCACATTCAAAGAGAAAGTAAAGAAAAAGCTACTTCAAGAAAATGGGGTAGTCCTAAAGAACTCCAGCACCAGACAGAGCGAAGGCTTACACTTGGATTCATACCACATTCAAAGAGAAAAGTAAAGAAAAAGCTACTTCAAGAAAATGGGGTAGTCCTAAACAATTGTCAACTATCAATAACCATTTCCTTACAACTAAATAAAATTTCTCACCGGATACTAGCAACATTTTACATACAAGCTAATTAGTTACAAGTCTTCACACACTCCTGAAGCTTAATTGGTTCTTATTTCAAGAAATACTCACTGAGCAACTACTGTCTCCCAAGCAAGAGCTGAGCACAGGGCAGCCAGCACCAAGCAGACAGACACACTCCCTGCTTTCTTGGAGTGTGTAGCCAAGTAGGGTAAAACAGAGTTGGGACCACCATTTACAGGCTCTGCTATAAAGGTAAAGCACTTGTGGTTCATGAACACGTGGTTGAGACCTTTAAACTTCTGAATCTGACACATTTCACTGAAGGCAAACCAGGAGGCTCTAGAACTAGTTTTGCTGAAGTCTTCTCATGCCATTCTGGGGTGAAAGCTCTGTAGGCGGGCATCAACAAAAAATTATAGACAGATTTTTTAAAAAGAAAAAGCAGAGACTGGAAAGGAGGAACAGATCTATCTCCAGCTGACTATGGGCAGACTCCAGCCCATGCTGTGCTCTCCCTGATGCGCTTGCAGTGTTAGCATCCTGTGCGCACCATGCAGGGCTTGACTACTGCCCATGCACTGTCTGGTGCAGTTTTAAATGGCTCTAAGTCCACCCATGAATTAGCTGCCCAACAAACTAGTTAGCTTCTTGAAGGCAGGGAGCTTCCCTTCCTATAAATCTGTGTTACCTTCTTATAAACTCTCCATGGGGCTGAGCTCAGGGCGGCTCTGCAGTTCACCCCTAGTGCATGTGATGGTAAGCTGACACCCAGCACGTACCCCTGTCTCCAGCCCCCATCCCTTTCTCCTTCAGATTCATCACCCTGGACTCGGTCGTTTTGCCCCAGCATCCTCATCTTGCCTCCAACCCTCAGGGCCTGTCTCTATGATTTTCTTTTCTTAATTTCCTTTCCAACTTGAAGGTGACCTGCTTTCTATTCATGCACATAATACACATTTACTGAGCACTACTATGTATCAGGCTCTATGCTGGGTGCTGGGGTGACAGAGGCAACTAGCACATAGTTCCTTGTTTTACAGGGGTTTTTAGTCTCATGAGGGGGCAGAATCAAGTGAATAGAGAATAATGGGAACATGTGAAGACAGAGGTTCGGATGCCGTGAGAGCCCTTAGGGAAGGTCAAGTAAATCATTAGTCTCATGAGGGGGCAGAATCAAGTGAATAGAGAATAATGGGAACATGTGAAGACAGAGATTCGGATGCCGTGAGAGCCCTTAGGGAAGGTCAAGTAAATCGGGTGGGACAGTCTCACCTCTCTCTTGTGCCAACAATTGCACCCTCCTGGATCAGTCACATCAGAACACAAAGAGATTATAAACTCCCATCTGAGAAAGAAACATATTCTCTTGACTTTACATTCCCAGATCAGGGAAATTATATTAGACTTCCCTGGTGAATGAGGTGGTGGCATTTTAAAGGATCAGTGTGTAAAAAACAGATGACCCTAAAATATTCAAGCTGCAAGAAGCCTAGGTAACCTAATCCAACTACCATATTTACAGAGGAGCTGAAAGACCCAGTGAAGGGGAGGGCATTGGCAAAGGTCTCTGCTGCTGGTGAAGCCAAGACTAGAGGTAGGACTGGAATGTAGCTAGATTTGGTGGGGGTTGGGGTGAAAAGGTGATGTACTGCAGCTCTGGCCACAATCTGGAATAAAAACAGAAACAGGAAGCCAGTTAGTGTAATCACCCAGGAGAGAGATGAGGAGACAGTGGTGGCGTAGACCAGGACAGAGGGGGAGAGAAGTGCTCAGATTCCACCTACATTTCAAAAGGAGAGCTGACAGGACTTACTTGTGGTCTGGACATGGGATTGAGAGAAAGAGGAGTCATGAATGGCTCCAAGGTTTGGGCCTGAGCAACTGGACGCTTGGAGTTTTCAACAACTGAGATGTAGAAGGCAGATGGTAGGAGTAGGGGAAAATAAGAATTGTTTCGGAACTTCTTAGATTTGAGATACCTATTATGTATCTGTGAAGAAAATGGAGTCAGTATAATCAAGCTCCCTTGCCTCATATCCAGCTGGGTATGATTCAGCACACCCATTGTAAACAAGTTATAAAAGGGTAGCATAACTGTGCATGTGTCCATATATTCCTTGGCTCGTTGCCACTATTTTGTACTTTTGGTATAAAAGAAAATGGCTCTGAACTGCTGGCCAGCAGAGCTTACGTCAGAGTAAAGCATGTCTACCCTGTCATCAGATGCCAGAATCTTTTTTCAACTACCTGACTCACGACCTGCACAGGCCAGGGCAGAGGGGTCAGTGATCCAGCCTGACAGTGTCCAAGGAGAGATGTCTAATTAACAGTTGGATTTATTAGCCTGGAGTCGGGCCATATCAGTATGTAGATGGAATTTAAAGGCATGAGAGGATAAGATCACCTAGGGAAAGAGTGAAGACAGAAAGAGAAGTCTGAAGGGTCAACCTTGGACACTCAAGTGGTTAAGAGTGGGAAAGACAGAAGGAACTTGGAAAAACAGAAGGAACTGGCAAAGGGGGCCTCGCAGTGGCTGATTAGGAAGAGAATCAAGAGAGAATCACTTCCTGGAGGCTAAGTTAAGAGAGTTTTTATAGGAGTAGGGAGTGATCTACTGTCAAATATGCTGACATGTTGAATTAAATGGTTATCAAGGATTTACCATTGGATTTGGCAAGATGGGGGTCACTGGATATCTCAGAAAAAGTTTTGGAGGAATGAAGGGAACAATTACCAATTTGAGGTGGATTTAAGAAAGAATGGGAGCAGATGAAGTGAGACAGAAAACACTTCAGAAAAGTTTTACTATAAAACATGGAAAGAAATGAGGCAGTATCTGGAGGGGAATGTACTGCCAAGAGAAATTTTATAATTATAATCCCTTTGTGTTCTGATGTGAATGATCCAGAAGAGAGGGTGCAATTGTTGATGCAGGAGGGAGGTGAGATCTGAAAGAGCTGCATTTAGAGCAGGAGGGAGGTGGGAGCGAGTGCTCGGAGAGTGGCAGGGGCTGGCCAGTCACCTCTTTAATGGAAGAGAAGACTGAGGACGTGGGTACAGAGGGGTAAGCTGGTGCTTCGGGCAGTGGGAATCTGTAAAATTTGTCTCTGATTTTTTCTATTTTTTTTTTTCCAATGAAAGAAGCAGCAAAACTATCTACTGAGAGATAAAGTGAGGAAGAAGTTGTTGGATGTTTAGAAGAAAAGAACTATGTGAGTAATCTAAGAGACTAGGCATTATAGGTGGACAATAGGACCTCCGAACAGCATCAGTTTTGTGCTCATGAATTTACAATGAGGCCCACACTGTGGTTTTGTGTTTTCCTTCTGTGATATTCAACTGCCTTGGAGCTGGTGAGAAGTGAGAAGAGGATTGGATTTAACCAAGGTTGTGTTTTGCCAGGGCTAAGATAGTGAGAATAATCTACCCTAAGTGAATCATTGTGCAGTGTATGCATGTATTGAAACAACACACTGTACTCCACAAATATGTATAAATAAATGTTAAAAAAAAAAAGAAACAAAGGATGGGTCAAGGAGGAAATTGAGGACATAAGGTATAGAGAGACAGTAAAAAGTAGCAGGGTCAATGGATCAGTGGTCTGATGGGGTTGAAGACCTGTTGAAATCAGTGTACTGGGAGGAAAATAGAAAAATAAGAGATGGTGGTCAGAGAGTGGGATGATTGAAATTGAGATAATGGAGAAGGTGCGTTTAATGACAATGACTCAATCTAAGGAGTGGTCGTGGGAGTGGAGTGGCTGACAGTGGGGATGGGAGTGGGAAAGATCATCACAGGAGCAGAGATCAAGAGTGAGAAGACAGTTTTGGAAGAATCATCTACGTGGATACTGGATTCATCAAGAATTATATTAGGGATAGTGTCGAGGGGCAGAAAGTGAATCAGGTGCTAAAATCCTCACAAGATAAGGAGTGACCTGGAGGTGTGTAGATGATTATGACAATTTTACTATAGGCATTGAAGGCAATAGTACATCAAACATGAACTTGGGCATAGAATCACAGCCCACTTTTCTTCCAAGACATTAGGGGGAGATTATTTATTTTTGCTGGCAGATAGATATAGCTTCTTTTATAGATATCAACTAGTGCAGCTGCATTCAAGCAATGCTCCATACCACAGATGGTGCCCATGCTAGCCCAGAATTTCCTAGAGGTGCTGAGGGACTGCCAGCTGTACTGGGGGAAGAGGAAGGGGAATGGCAGGAGGGGACATGGAAGGGGATTGTCTAGTGAAAGGGAGAATCTAGAGAAGGGGCTTTGTGCTCTCTGATCTATGTCCACACACACTGAGATGCTCTGCTTTTGATTGTTTGTATTTGGGGTTTTTATTTGTTGTGTCCAGTGTACACAGTACACATACAACTCTTACAAACCTTTCCTTGCTTATGAATTTAGGATTCGCAGAGGATGTCAAATATGTTCCTTGCAAATTCAGTCAGTTTACTGTTTGGGTTTTCATTGTGTAGAACAATTCTAAGGGTCATATAGTATAAGCCGTGAGCCATCTAAATCTATGAAATAATGGATTGGGTTATAAAGATATCCTGCTCTATCTGAAATAAACTTTTCAGGAATTCCACTTTTATTGGGAGCAATTTATTTCTTCTATTTTATTTGCAAACTTTTCATTACAGTAAAAGAAACAAGTTTAGGCGGAGGTGTATAACACATACAAATATAACCATTGATTTTTTTTTTCGTATGATATAATTTTATTGTGGCATATGTTTTGTCAAGATGTTGTGACATTACCTCAGGGTAGGCTGACACATTCTCCTGACTTTACAATGTAAATGTTTTGACTCAGTGAATGTTTCCTTCAGGACAAACATTAAAATGTGGCAAATCAATTTTGCTAAAAAGCCTCTTGGATTATGTCCTATTCATTCTCAAAGATGAAGCCTGACCACAGAGAACTTGTTCTTTTGTTTTAAATCATAGAGAAAGGTTTATAGTTTTATGGTTATTCCTGTATGTGAAAGTCAAGAAATCGATCTTGTCTCCATTTATTTTCTTCTGAAACGGTGATCTTGCCTCTTCTTTTAAAAGCAAACTCCAAAAAGTGTCCTGTCAGATGAAATGAACAAGCAAGAGCTTTCTTGCTCCGGTGATCAGCGTACTGAATCAAAAAAGGTTTTGCTTATCGTTTTTTTGGTAAATTTATTTGGGCATAATAAAATTGGCTCACACAGTTTTCCTCTGAAGTTCAAACATGCCCAGAGCAGTACCTGCTCCAGGGACTTCTGTATGGGTTGCAGATGAGCTGTCCAGGACTGGCTGTGCAGAGTGGCACATGGGAAGGTCACAGGCCATTGACTAATGCTCCTGCAGAAGCCAGGACCTGTTGTGCACTGTTGTTCCTCAACTAGGCTCCCTGAGAAGGTTCAAAACATTCTTTGCAAATCTTGGTGGAGTTTTTCTCCATTGCTGAGAAGCTGGGCAATGGACTTTCTTCTTGACTGGTGGTCATGAGGCTTAGTTGCCAGTTCCCGTCATCACAGCAGATAGTTTGGGTCACTGGGTCCCCTGGTCATTCTTTTTTTTTTTTCTTTTTGTCTTTTTTCGTGACCGGCAACGGGATCGCAACCCTCGGTGTCGCGCCCACACCGCGCTCAACCAGTGAGCGGACCAGTCTCTATATGGGATCCGAACCCTTGGCGGGAGTGCCACTGCGCTCCCAAGCACCGCACTCTACCGAGTGCACCACCGGGCCGGGCCCCCTGGTCATTCTTTGAACCTTGGTTGAGGTGCTGTGATTAGGAAAGACCTGGTGGAGAAACTGGGGATGAAGTAATGTATAAATTTATGTCTGAATCCAAGCCACTTAAACACAATCATCTTGTACGATTTACTCTCTTATACTGTGGTGGGGGCGGTTCTTGCTTAAATAGGGTATATTTGGTCTTGAGTATTTTACTTATTTTACTACATCTGATAGATGAAAGCTTGACAAGCAATGCTTTGAGGCACTAGAACACTATGTTTGGAGTCAGAGACATCAAGACCTGGCTGTGGTACTAACAGTGCAATCAGAGGGCACACGCCTAACTTCTCTGGGTTTCAATCTTTCATCTACATCACACAGCTGTTGTGGGGCTCAAATGGAACTTTATAACACCTATTCAGATGCAAGTTTTATTTATCGTTAAGGTAATTGTGCATACTTGAGGCACACTCAAAAAATGTCAGGGTCATGAAAAACAAGGGAAGATTGAGACACTGTCACAGATCAGAAGAGACTACGGAGACGCGAGGATTAAACAAATGCCAAGTGGGATTCTGGATGGGATCTGGAACAGAAAAATGACATTGATGGGAAAACTGGTGAAATCTGAAGTTTACTTAATAGCAATTTACAAATGCTAGTTTCTTAGTTGATACATGTACCATGGTTATGTAAGATGTTAACATTAGGGGAAGCTGAATGAAGGATGTATGAGAACTCTCTGAACTATCTTTGCAAATTTGCTGTAATATAAAATTGCTCCCAAATAAAAAGTTAAACCTAAAACCAATTAGTGGTTACCAGCAACTGGGGGTGGGGATGGGTTTGACTATAAAGGGTGATGGAATTTGGATGTATTGTCCCCCCCAAACTCATGTGGAAATCTGATCCCCAAGGTGGCAGTGCTGGAAGCTGTTTGAGTCATGTGGGTGGATCCCTCATTAATGGATTAATGCTCTGCCTGGGGGGTGGGTGTAGTGAGTGAGTTCTCGCTCTATTAGTTCCTGGGAGTGCTGGTTGTTTAAAAGACCCTGGCACCTCCCCCCCCCCCCTTGCTTCCTCTCATCATGTGATCTGCTTGTACCCACTGGCTGCCTGCTGCTTTCCACCATGAGTAGAAGCAGCCTAAGGCCCACGTGAGACATGGCTGTCCCAAAATCCTAAGCCAAGTAAACCTCTGTTCTTTATAAATTACCCAGTCTCAGGTATTATGTTACAGCAACACAAAACAGATTAATACGAAGGGGAAGGAGAGAAATTTTTGAGGTGATGGAAATATTCTATATGTGTTCAACATGTTGGTCAAAACTTTTTGAACTATATTCTAAAAAAAGCTAATTTTTACATATAAAAAATACCTGTATAAAAAACTGTATATAAATTATGCCTCAATAAACATGACTATTTTTTTTAAGTAATACATCACTGTTGGGGACTTATACAGATGAGAGCTTAGTAGAGAAGGAAAGTAGAAGCCTCATTCTTTAGGAAACTCATCATGAACTTGTCCTTCCCCATTAAGAATCTCACTTTCAATATACACAAAATATTTATCTCAAATTGCATTTTTTTAAAAAAGCAAACTATGGTAAATGGGCCAAATTTTCATTCTCTGTAATATAGTAGGGATATTTACAGCTTCCTTAGCAGCTCTGGCGCTGTAAACAGAACTGGTGAGACCACATTGCAATGGAAACTCAGTGGGCGAGGGTAGGTCAATTTCTCCTCCATCCCACTGCTTCCTGTTGGCAAAAGAGTAGCAACCACAGGAGTGGTGCTAGCAGCAATCAGATGCTCTTTAGAGCGAAAGGGAGGATGACTTTATAAAATATTTTTAAAATATGTATATGATATAAAATTAAAATATAAGATAACTTTTTAAAGTTCACCTCTGTCCCCTAGCCCTTGCAGACAACTAGGTATTATACTTCCTAAGATATTCTATACATATATGAGAACATGCATGTATTCTTTTTAATGCTAATGGTAGCTATTATACACTCCATTCTTGACTTTGCTTTCTTCTTCTTTTTTTTTTCTTTTGGTGGCTGGCCAGTCAGGAGATCCAAACTGTGACCTTGGGATTTTAAGGCCGTGTGAGCTCTAACTAACTGAGCTAATCAGCCAGCCCACTTTGCTTTCTTTTAGTTAGTGTTTTGTTTTGTTTTTTTTTTAACATGCTTATCTGTCTTAGTCTGTTCAGGCTGCTATAGCAGAATGTCATAGACTGGGTGGCTTAAAAACATCAGATATTTATTTCTTACAGTTCTGCAGTCTGGAAAGTCCAAGATAAAGGCATTGCCAGATTCGTTGTCTGGTGAGGGCTATTTCCTGGTTCATAGTCTTTTCACTGTGTCCTCACACGATAGAGAAAACTCTCTAGAGTCTCTTTTGTAAGGGCATTAATCCCATTCACAAGATCTCTGTCCTTATGACATAATCACCTTCCAAAGGCCTCACCTCCTAACACCATCACACTGGAGGGTAGGACCTCAACATCTAAATATGGGGTCCCCAATGTTTATTTACAAGCATTCAGTCTCTAGCACTGTCTCATTACAAGATGAATTTGAAGAGTTTATTACAATACATGTAAAATAATGGTTTAGGAAAGTAAGACTCTTAACAGTTCTAAAAAAATAGAAATAAGTCAGGAGTTAGTTCTGTGCAAAATATGCATGCCCTAAAATGCTGTACAACAAGGGGTGGGCTACTACTGTGGCCCTGAGCTTTCTAGCACTAATTCAGAGGAAAAAACAAGCAGCTACATGACTATAGTGCCCATAACATAAAAACTAACCATTACTTTATCATCATCAGGTATTTTCTCTAGGATAATTATTAACTATTGAATTAAAAATTAAACAAAGCAACATTAACACCAAAATCATAAAAAAATCACTAGCTGGTGTTAAGACCTGTGAAAAATTTCTCCCACGGATCTTCATTTTTAAAAGGTAAAGGAGTGAAAATCTTCACATCCTCACTTCACTTTACTTTTTCACTTTATGTATGTAGAAGATCAACCCACATTTCTACATACAGAGCTGACTTATCTTGGGAACGTGGAGTCCATGGATGCGTAGTATTCTATTGTATGGACGTACCATGATTTATTTCACCAGTCCCTTACTGATGCACGTTTAGAGTAACCATGCTGCCAAGAATTTCCTCATTTCACACATATGCAAACACATCTACAAGGCAAATTTTTACAAGTGGACTTTCTGTCTCAATGTATATAGTTACTATTTATTTTGATAGCTATTCATAGACAATGTACCAATTTATACCCCTCACTCCCACATATGACTATGCCTGATTTCTTGTACCTGCCCTACTCAATGCATGGTCCTACACTCTGATATTGAAAATCCACTCTTATGAATGAGATTGAACATCGTTCTGTATGTTTAAGAGCATAAACTTTTCTTTTCTGTGACCTGACTCTTCATATCCCTTGTCTATTTTTCCTATTGGATTGCTGATCTTTGGATTATTAATTGTAGTAATATCTTATATATCAAGAAAATTATCTCTTTGTGCTATCTGTTGCATTTTTTCCTCTTGTGTGCTATTTATCTTTTGACATTGATCATGGCATTTTTTTTTGGCCACGCAGAAAATTTTTATTTCTATGTGATACAATTTCTCAATAGTTTCTTTACAACTTGTGGGTTTGGGGTTACACTTGTCAAAGTATTCTCTGTTGCAAAATAATCTCTACTTTTTTCTTCAGATTCTTTTATGTTTCAGTTCAGAATTTATTTTTAAAAAGTAGAGAAGGGTTCTAAATTTATCATTTTGCTGATGGCAATCCAGTTATCCCAATAGTGAATAATCCATCTCTGTTCTTACTCTGATTTGAAATGGGGATGGACAATGTTTTAAACCCAAAGAACCCAATGATAATCTGTAAAATCTTCCTGTGCAGTGGTTATAATCTCCAAACACTGCTTTCCTACACCTTAGGCAGCAGGAAAACCAGGGCTTCCATATCAAGTCTTTGAGAAAGGTCAGTTCAGTCCATACCCCTCCTCACCCAGCCGGACCAGGCAGACACTGGAGTTGGCCTGTGCCCCTGAGTATCCTGCCGTGACTATGAAGATGCTACAAACTTGTGCTCTCATTTCTCACAATGCTCTGGTCAGATAAGATTTCAAAATACCCAGCTCTTTTTTTTTTTTTTTTCCTTTTTTTGAGGGTGACTTTCAGATCTCTAGGTGTTCCACTAGAGGGTGCTTCAACTATACGTTTTTACATATGCATAAACATATGACCTATGTGGTTGGTGTGGGCTGCACACACACATGCCAGGCAACTGCTTTTTCATAGACAATCCTATGACATGGGAGTACAACTGGATTTTTAATTCTCCTCCACTCCTTCTACACATGGTCAGATGACCTTTCCAAAGATTGCTCCTCTCCCAGTGAGCTGCCAGAGCCCAACAGTGTGGGAAATGGACATCAAACAGAATGGGAACGATTAGCAGTGGGAGGAAAGGGGGTTCCTCAGTTGAGTTTCTGTCCTTGATCTCTTTCCCTGGAGGAAAAGTTTTGGTGGAAGACTTGGGCTTTCAGGAATTCCTCTGAAATTCAGGGAAAGAGAGGGCTAGAGCTCAATTAAACGTCTCAGGTAAGTATCCGAAGTCCTGGAGTTACGTATGCTGTGGGATGGAACCATAAGTGGGTAGATGCTCCCAGAGGCCAGTAGGGTCCTCGGGGGCTGTGGGAGGTGGGTGAAGGGATGAGGGTTGCTGAGTAAGTCAAGCAGTTTGGAATCAGCAATAATGGGGGAGAAGCTGAAAGATGCAGATTTTTAAAAGGAATTTCCCTTTTAGGGAGGGAATTGCAGAAGTGGGTTAAAAGATTATTTTTGTCTAAAAACTCAAAGTAGAATAAATAAGAAACCTGGAAATGGGAAGTTTGGTGAGAAGAGTCTGAAATATTATAGGAAATGGTGATATGGACCCAATAACTGACTTTGGAGCTAAAGGTAAAGGAGACATCTATGAGAGAGTGAATAGCAGTTTTTAAACTTTGCTGCATATTAGAATCATCTGTAAGCCTTTTTTAAAATCTTAATTTCTGGGAATGGGATCCATGCATAGCCTTTTTTTAATGTTTCCCA
>NW_007733674.1:45225-76013 GCF_000696425.1 Galeopterus variegatus | reverse complement strand
CTTGCTTCCTCTCATCATGTGATCTGCTTGTACCCACTGGCTGCCTGCTGCTTTCCACCATGAGTAGAAGCAGCCTAAGGCCCACGTGAGACATGGCTGTCCCAAAATCCTAAGCCAAGTAAACCTCTGTTCTTTATAAATTACCCAGTCTCAGGTATTCTGTTACAGCAACACAAAACAGATTAATACGAAGGGGAAGGAGAGAAATTTTTGAGGTGATGGAAATATTCTATATGTGTTCAACATGTTGGTCAAAACTTTTTGAACTATATTCTAAAAAAAGCTAATTTTTACATATAAAAAATACCTGTATAAAAAACTGTATATAAATTATGCCTCAATAAACATGACTATTTTTTTTAAGTAATACATCACTGTTGGGGACTTATACAGATGAGAGCTTAGTAGAGAAGGAAAGTAGAAGCCTCATTCTTTAGGAAACTCATCATGAACTTGTCCTTCCCCATTAAGAATCTCACTTTCAATATACACAAAATATTTATCTCAAATTGCATTTTTTTAAAAAAGCAAACTATGGTAAATGGGCCAAATTTTCATTCTCTGTAATATAGTAGGGATATTTACAGCTTCCTTAGCAGCTCTGGCGCTGTAAACAGAACTGGTGAGACCACATTGCAATGGAAACTCAGTGGGCGAGGGTAGGTCAATTTCTCCTCCATCCCACTGCTTCCTGTTGGCAAAAGAGTAGCAACCACAGGAGTGGTGCTAGCAGCAATCAGATGCTCTTTAGAGCGAAAGGGAGGATGACTTTATAAAATATTTTTAAAATATGTATATGATATAAAATTAAAATATAAGATAACTTTTTAAAGTTCACCTCTGTCCCCTAGCCCTTGCAGACAACTAGGTATTATACTTCCTAAGATATTCTATACATATATGAGAACATGCATGTATTCTTTTTAATGCTAATGGTAGCTATTATACACTCCATTCTTGACTTTGCTTTCTTCTTCTTTTTTTTTTCTTTTGGTGGCTGGCCAGTCAGGAGATCCAAACTGTGACCTTGGGATTTTAAGGCCGTGTGAGCTCTAACTAACTGAGCTAATCAGCCAGCCCACTTTGCTTTCTTTTAGTTAGTGTTTTGTTTTGTTTTTTTTTTAACATGCTTATCTGTCTTAGTCTGTTCAGGCTGCTATAGCAGAATGTCATAGACTGGGTGGCTTAAAAACATCAGATATTTATTTCTTACAGTTCTGCAGTCTGGAAAGTCCAAGATAAAGGCATTGCCAGATTCGTTGTCTGGTGAGGGCTATTTCCTGGTTCATAGTCTTTTCACTGTGTCCTCACACGATAGAGAAAACTCTCTAGAGTCTCTTTTGTAAGGGCATTAATCCCATTCACAAGATCTCTGTCCTTATGACATAATCACCTTCCAAAGGCCTCACCTCCTAACACCATCACACTGGAGGGTAGGACCTCAACATCTAAATATGGGGTCCCCAATGTTTATTTACAAGCATTCAGTCTCTAGCACTGTCTCATTACAAGATGAATTTGAAGAGTTTATTACAATACATGTAAAATAATGGTTTAGGAAAGTAAGACTCTTAACAGTTCTAAAAAAATAGAAATAAGTCAGGAGTTAGTTCTGTGCAAAATATGCATGCCCTAAAATGCTGTACAACAAGGGGTGGGCTACTACTGTGGCCCTGAGCTTTCTAGCACTAATTCAGAGGAAAAAACAAGCAGCTACATGACTATAGTGCCCATAACATAAAAACTAACCATTACTTTATCATCATCAGGTATTTTCTCTAGGATAATTATTAACTATTGAATTAAAAATTAAACAAAGCAACATTAACACCAAAATCATAAAAAAATCACTAGCTGGTGTTAAGACCTGTGAAAAATTTCTCCCACGGATCTTCATTTTTAAAAGGTAAAGGAGTGAAAATCTTCACATCCTCACTTCACTTTACTTTTTCACTTTATGTATGTAGAAGATCAACCCACATTTCTACATACAGAGCTGACTTATCTTGGGAACGTGGAGTCCATGGATGCGTAGTATTCTATTGTATGGACGTACCATGATTTATTTCACCAGTCCCTTACTGATGCACGTTTAGAGTAACCATGCTGCCAAGAATTTCCTCATTTCACACATATGCAAACACATCTACAAGGCAAATTTTTACAAGTGGACTTTCTGTCTCAATGTATATAGTTACTATTTATTTTGATAGCTATTCATAGACAATGTACCAATTTATACCCCTCACTCCCACATATGACTATGCCTGATTTCTTGTACCTGCCCTACTCAATGCATGGTCCTACACTCTGATATTGAAAATCCACTCTTATGAATGAGATTGAACATCGTTCTGTATGTTTAAGAGCATAAACTTTTCTTTTCTGTGACCTGACTCTTCATATCCCTTGTCTATTTTTCCTATTGGATTGCTGATCTTTGGATTATTAATTGTAGTAATATCTTATATATCAAGAAAATTATCTCTTTGTGCTATCTGTTGCATTTTTTCCTCTTGTGTGCTATTTATCTTTTGACATTGATCATGGCATTTTTTTTTGGCCACGCAGAAAATTTTTATTTCTATGTGATACAATTTCTCAATAGTTTCTTTACAACTTGTGGGTTTGGGGTTACACTTGTCAAAGTATTCTCTGTTGCAAAATAATCTCTACTTTTTTCTTCAGATTCTTTTATGTTTCAGTTCAGAATTTATTTTTAAAAAGTAGAGAAGGGTTCTAAATTTATCATTTTGCTGATGGCAATCCAGTTATCCCAATAGTGAATAATCCATCTCTGTTCTTACTCTGATTTGAAATGGGGATGGACAATGTTTTAAACCCAAAGAACCCAATGATAATCTGTAAAATCTTCCTGTGCAGTGGTTATAATCTCCAAACACTGCTTTCCTACACCTTAGGCAGCAGGAAAACCAGGGCTTCCATATCAAGTCTTTGAGAAAGGTCAGTTCAGTCCATACCCCTCCTCACCCAGCCGGACCAGGCAGACACTGGAGTTGGCCTGTGCCCCTGAGTATCCTGCCGTGACTATGAAGATGCTACAAACTTGTGCTCTCATTTCTCACAATGCTCTGGTCAGATAAGATTTCAAAATACCCAGCTCTTTTTTTTTTTTTTTTCCTTTTTTTGAGGGTGACTTTCAGATCTCTAGGTGTTCCACTAGAGGGTGCTTCAACTATACGTTTTTACATATGCATAAACATATGACCTATGTGGTTGGTGTGGGCTGCACACACACATGCCAGGCAACTGCTTTTTCATAGACAATCCTATGACATGGGAGTACAACTGGATTTTTAATTCTCCTCCACTCCTTCTACACATGGTCAGATGACCTTTCCAAAGATTGCTCCTCTCCCAGTGAGCTGCCAGAGCCCAACAGTGTGGGAAATGGACATCAAACAGAATGGGAACGATTAGCAGTGGGAGGAAAGGGGGTTCCTCAGTTGAGTTTCTGTCCTTGATCTCTTTCCCTGGAGGAAAAGTTTTGGTGGAAGACTTGGGCTTTCAGGAATTCCTCTGAAATTCAGGGAAAGAGAGGGCTAGAGCTCAATTAAACGTCTCAGGTAAGTATCCGAAGTCCTGGAGTTACGTATGCTGTGGGATGGAACCATAAGTGGGTAGATGCTCCCAGAGGCCAGTAGGGTCCTCGGGGGCTGTGGGAGGTGGGTGAAGGGATGAGGGTTGCTGAGTAAGTCAAGCAGTTTGGAATCAGCAATAATGGGGGAGAAGCTGAAAGATGCAGATTTTTAAAAGGAATTTCCCTTTTAGGGAGGGAATTGCAGAAGTGGGTTAAAAGATTATTTTTGTCTAAAAACTCAAAGTAGAATAAATAAGAAACCTGGAAATGGGAAGTTTGGTGAGAAGAGTCTGAAATATTATAGGAAATGGTGATATGGACCCAATAACTGACTTTGGAGCTAAAGGTAAAGGAGACATCTATGAGAGAGTGAATAGCAGTTTTTAAACTTTGCTGCATATTAGAATCATCTGTAAGCCGTTAAAAGATTATTTTTGTCTAAAAACTCAAAGTAGAATAAATAAGAAACCTGGAAATGGGAGGTTTGGTGAGAAGAGTCTGAAATATTTTAGGAAATGGTGATATGGACCCAATAACTGACTTTGGAGCTAAAGGTAAAGGAGACATCTATGAGAGACAGTGAACAGCAGTTTTTAAACTTTGCTGCATATTAGAATCATCTGGAAGCCTCATATTAGAATCATCTGTAAGCCTTTTTTAAAATCTTAATTTCTGGGAATGGGATCCATGCATAGCCTTTTTTTAATGTTTCCCAGGTGATTGCAATATGCAGCCAAATTCAAGAGACAATAGCCTAAATCAGTGGTTCTCAAACTTGAGTAATCAGAATCATTGGAGGGCTTGCTAGAACACAAATTGCAGGGCCACAACCCAAAGTTTATGATTCAGTAGGGTCTGGGGTGGGTGTCCAAAACTGAGTGCTTGAAATGTGGTTAATCTGAATTCAAATGTATGGTAAATTTGAAATATAGACCAGATTTCAAAGACTTAGTGCTAAAAGAAAGGTAAGATATCTCAATAACATTTTCATATTGATTATATGTTAAAATGATAATATATTAGATTTAGTGGGTTAAATAAAATGTATTATTAAAGTTCATTTTACTTATTTCTTTTTACTTTTTAAAATGTGGCTACTAGAAAATTGACAATTCCATATGGGCTTGCCTTATATTTCTATTGAACTGTGCTGGTTTAGATTAGCATTTCACAAGGGATAATTCTTAAACCACCTACATAATAATTACCTGCAGTGCTATCAAAAAGACAGATTTCCTAACCATGACCTACTGATTCAGAATGTCAGGAGTGGGTCAGGGAATCTGTATATTAAACAACTTCTTGGGTGAGCCTGATGCACTAAAATTTCACCCGCTGGCTTTGGTGAACAAAGAAAAGGATGGGGAAAAATTAAAATTTTTCATTTAGAATTTGGTGTAATTATGACATGGTCCAATGCACATGAGAAATCAAGAGTGAGAAGACTGGGGATGCTCCATTTTCATAAGCAAAGCCCAGGTGAGGGTGAAATCTGTCTGGGGTTGGTTGAATTGGAGAAGCTGGGATTTGGGACATCCATCTCCTCATTACTTAAACTGTGGTCTTTGGACCAACAGCATCAGCATCACTTTGCAGTTTATTAGAAATGCAAATCTTAGGCTTCACCCCAAACCTACTGACTCAGAATTTGCATTTTAATAAAATCCCAATATGAGTCAATTGCACCTTAAAATTTTTTTAAAAACTTTATTGAGGCATATTTTATATATATAATTCACCTGTTTCAAGTGTACAATTTGATAATTTTTAGTGAAATTACCTAGTTATATAGTCATCACCATAAATCACTTTTAAAACATTTCCATTACCCCAATTAGCTCCCTTGTCCCCATTTACTGTCAATCCTGTTCCTTCCCATCCCTGTCCCAGACAACCACTGATCTACTGTCTCTATAGATTTGCCTTTCTTGGACACATAAATGGAGTCATACAATATGTGGTCTCTGAGTCTTGCTTCTTTCATTTAGCATGATGGTTTTTTTGAGGTTCATTCATGTTGTGCAGATGTCAGTACTTCATTTCTTTTTATTGCCAAATAACATCCCATTGTTATGGATATATCCCATTCTATCTGTTCATCAGTTGGTGGACATTTGGGGTTTTTCCCCAAATTTTAGGACTATTATGAATAATGCTTCTAAGAACATTCATGGGCTGGCCCGGTGGCGCACTGCTACAGTGCGCCGCTTGGGAAGTGTGGTGGCGCTCCCGCCGAGGGTTCGGATCCCACATACAGACTGGTTCCCGCTCACTGGCTGAGCGAGGGGAGGGCGCAGCGCCGAGAGTTGCGATCCCGTGGCCGGTCCCGGTCCGGTGCGGGCGCAACACTGAGGGTTGCGGTCCGTTGCCGGACACGAAAAAAAAAAAAGGACAAAAAAAAAAAAAAAAAAAGAACATTCATGTACGGTGTTTGTGGACATGTTTCATTTCTCTTGGGTAGATACTTACGAATAGAATCACTGGGTTAAATAGTAAATGCACATTAAAATTTGAGAAGCACAGTTCTGTGTTTGCCATGATGTGATAACCCACCATGAGATGGAACATGCATGGGTTTGGAAGTTGTTCAGGTCTCGTGAGGCTTGGTTCTGTTACTAGCACTTGTGTGATGTTGAGAGAGTAACTTCATTTGGTCCCTGAAATAGGCTTATAACCCCTGCTGCGTAGGGTAGCTGTGAGGATTAATGAGATATGGGGGTCATATACAGGCACTGGAGGAGAAACCTACATGGAAGGTTGATCTTACTACCTTTTTGTAATCCTGGGCAAGCTACTAAACCTCGCAAAATCTCAGTTTTTAAATCTTTAAATGGGGATAATAATACACTCCTCATTAGGCCATTGTTATGCTTGAATAAAGTAATGCATATAATGATCTTAAGACAATACTCAATAAATATCAGCTACTACCATCTAAAGCACCTCGCTCAGAGTGGGAGCTCAGGAAATGTTAGGTTACTAAAAGATGGTTTCTATATCTTGTATCTTTCCTGGGGAAGAAATGAACTAAGGACACACTCACATGCATGCATGTGTGTGCACACACATGCACACAAACGTTATTTTGTTTTTTGGGGTAGAATCAAGAGTTTTTCCTAAGTAAAGTTAAACCTTCTTGAGGAGGTCACTTGTGATTTACAGACATTCACCCCAAGTCCAGGAGACATGTCTATACACTGAGATTTCAGTTCTGGGATGTGCAAATGCACACTACTTGGTTATAGGCTCAGATTAGCTCAGGAGCTCCTTGAGCACCATAGCTTAAGGAAAGATTCACCAGAAAGCCCTGGGCTGGATTGACTCTGTAGCAGAATAGGAAAAACACCTGAAACAGCAGGGTCATAGGTCAGTGAGCTTGACTGACCATTCTTTCCAGATAATTCTAGGGCCAGCTTTCAAGGGGAAAGTGAATCCTGCCAACACTTCAGTTAGTCCCTGTTATGCAGATATACGCTCTGCTGCCATGCCCTTTTCCTCATTCTAATTTAAAGAGCTCTTGCAAAATATTAGACAGTTACACACAGGCATAGATTGCCTAATTACAAGAGATTTTGCACATAGGTCCTTCCTTAGATGTGGTCTGATGCCCTTGACCCTCCTTACATATTCCCTCTGCTCAAGTGGCTGGAGGCTAACAAGATTGCCTTCCTCTGTTGGTAGAAAACCTTGTCGGTGATATTGTTCTGCATCTCTGCTGGCCAAACTGTGTCTGCAGCTTGTTCTGGCTGTAAGGACTTGCTGAATGGAGAAGTGAGGGGATCTCTTTCCTGCTATCCTCCAGAAGGCCACTGTATTAGTCTGCTCAGGCTGCTGTAACAAAAGATCTGACTGTGTCTTAAACATCAGAAATTTATTTTCTCTCAGTTGTGGAGCCTGGAAAGTCTGAGATCAAGTTCCGGCAGGGTTCAGTTTCTGGAGAGCTCTCTCTCTGTCTTGTAGATGGCTTCTTTCTCTCTGTGGCATGGCAGTCACATGGTGGGGAGGGGGGGGGAGAGAGAGACAGAGAGAGAGAGACAGACAGACAGACAGACAGAGAGAGAGATGGTGCCTCTTTTTATAAGGACACCAATCCTATCAAATCAGGGCTCCACCCTTTATAACCTCATTTAACTTTAATTACCTTCTTACAGGCCCCATCTCCAAACACAGTCTCGTTGGGGGTTAGGACTTCAACATTTGAGTTTGGGGGAGTCCATAGTAGCTTCCTGCCGGAAGGATGGTCTAGAAAGATCCCAGGGTTTGGTGAATACAACTGTTTTCCTCTCGGTCTCGTTGGGGGTTAGGACTTCAACATTTGAGTTTGGGGGAGTCCATAGTAGCTTCCTGCCAGAAGGATGGTCTAGAAAGATCCCAGGGTTTGGTGAATACAACTGTTTTCCTCTCGTGTTGGGGGGCTGAGCAGGGTGAGAGCTGGAACAAGGAACACCTGCTGTAAAGGAAATGGTGGTCACAAGCTAGGCTTGAGGAAGTAATTGTCAATTCAGTAGTGTTCACAGGGATAAACTGATCATCATTGCAGAAAGGGATGGTAACATTTGGGAAGTTGATATCATTTCATCTTATGCATTAAAAAAAGAGGGACAAAAGAAAAAGCCTCTGACTAAGGCACCAGTTGCTTAGCTTTAATCGTTTATGTGACTTCGATCATGCAGCCGTCTCTCAGCATTTAGCAGAAATATTAAAGTGTATTAGATCTCTGCTGGGGCTTAATGACAACAGGAATCATCCCTTCATCCAGAAGGCAATTATTTATCTGGTGACCTTTTACCAAGTGGTGAATTTTTTTTCAGGATATTTTACAGTGACTGATATTTCCCATAAACTTTGGTCTCTCCCCTCCCCTCATCAATTGTTGATATTTGAATGTCATGAAACTAAAAGCTGTGAAATTAAACCTGCTGAGCAAGCTATGAAAATGGGGAGGCTGAGATAAGACTGTGGGTCCCTTTCATATCATATCAGTGCACCATTACGGTGAAAATTAAGAGAAACATTACCCAACTGGAGGCATAATGGACTGCTGTGACGATGGAACACACACTGTTGAGCATGGAGTGTTCATTTGGAAGGGTTAATGTCAATTTCTTTAATGCAATGTTGCCATGATTGCTGGGCCAGGCTGGAGGATTTCTTTGTATTCACTCACCTAATTTCCATCCCAATTAGCTGTGACACCACAGACAATTTGCTTTGCAGCCTGTATCAGTCCATTTCTGTTACTTATAACAGAATACCTGAAACTGGGAAACGTACAAGGAAAAGAGGTTTATTTCTTACAACCCTGACGGCTGTGAAGTCTGAGGTCCAGGGAACACATCTGGTGAGGGCCTTGGTGATGACTCTCTACAGAGATGCAGGGTGTCACAGGGTGAGCATGGCTTGAGCAAGAGTGAGCTAATCTTCTCATTTGCCCTCCTTATAAAGCCATCAGAACCACACCCATTACTCCATTGATCCATTCACAATGGCAGTCCTCACAATCTAATAACCTCTCAAAGGCCTCACCTTTCAAATACCATAATCATATTTCCCACCCTCTTAGCACTGTTACAATGGGAGTCAAGCTTCAATAAGTTGTGAGGGGACATTCAATCCACAGCACAACCTGTACAAATCTAAGGCCAAAGGAATGGGGGCCTGGACCAGCCCATCACAACACATGGACTTCCAAAGGTGCTTTTACGTACTGATCCAAAATGTCCCTGTAATTTCTAAGACTGTGTGCTTTGGTGGACTGCATTATGCAACTTTGATTAGTGATTGCTCTCAGAAACACTGGAAGGAAGGTTGCCATTCTCATCTTTGCTTTACAAATGAGAATGCTGTGGTCATTTTAAAATGTAGGTTTTATTATTTTTCAGGCATGGCAAGACCAATAAATCAGGAGATGACTGCCATTAAAAAGATAGTCTGTTACTCACAGTTCCCAAGAGGAAGAGCATGCCACACCATGGGGGGCCCACACAGGAAAGCACCAGGTGGATCAGGAGATAGAGGGGGCAAGGGAAAAACGTGGGCAAGAGCCTTTATTGTGGTTTCCACAGGAAAGAATGGGTGAGGTAGGGTGAGCAGGCTGAGGGTCTACTAGTTTGAACAATTTCAGCAGACTCTGCGAAATAGGGGCTGGTCCTTAGTTGTCTGGTACCTGGCCCTAGGGTGATTAGGGCAGGTGGAAAGTGGTCAGAGGGTGAGAGCCCTAGAAAGGAAGTGTTTGGGGTATGGGCTCTGGATTGGTTGGTTTGTATATGAAAGGTGTGCTCCAAGGTAAGCTTTTTACTATCTCTAGGAACTGACTAGCCCTGGGAGGGACAGTCTGTCCAGGGTCAGCAAGACTCTAGAAGTCAAAAACACATGGTAAATACACAGAGAAATGAGCTGATATGCATCAGGACTCACAGCTGGTCTGGGACAGAATGATAATAACAAAGCACAATACAGAGATTTCTAGCACCTAACCATAGAATCATAGTTTCAAGCTGGGGAAGAGACCTCAGAATTGTCCCACCTTCTTACATGGATGAGGACATTGGAACTAAGAGAGGCCAGATGGCCTGCTCAAGGTCACCAAGCATCATGACTTCATTCCCCTTTCTCTCGTCCCTTTCTATGCCATCCTGCCCTGTCCACTTTCCAATCTTATGACCCTGGCCCTGCCTCCCCCGCCCCACCCCCAGCGCACAGGCATACAGGGAAGGTTTTTTCATTCTTTTATCCAGTTTCCTTAGATGTGAGCTGTGACTAAGTCACTGGTCCATTTTGGTTTGGGCCAGTGTCAGAGTGAAAGAAAATGGTTTGTTGGAATAGGCCTTCAAATGATGCTGGGAAGCTCTGCTGTAAAGGAAGGAGCTCTCTGTGCTAAATAAACAACCCTCCTCATGAGGCTCAGTGCTCCTTCTTCATAAATTCACCCCCAGGACCTCACATCTCTTTCACAACATGGCCTCTGGTCTTTAACTTTTTCTTTAGTTCTGTTACAGTAATTAGCATCTAGCATCTAGGAACTTCTGCCAAGGTAAGAGGGAGTATTGAATTTCACAGTCTGTAAGTTTAGTTCTCACTGAATTTTAGATTTGTGGCACGAGCCACTTTCCCTGGCTCAGCCTGTATGGTCGGTGAGCAACTTGCTCAGTGGTTTTCAACCTTGGATGCATATTAGAATCATCTAAGGGCCCTTTAAAAACCCAATGCCAGAGGCTTCCTCCCCAGACATTTTGATTTGATTGATCTGGGGTGGGACCCAGGAAATGGAAGATCTTTAATGCTCCCCAGTGATCCTAATGCATAGCCAAATGAAAATCACTGAGCTAGAGGAAGACTAGTGTGACTGACAACCAACCAGCAGTGACAGGAAGGTGACACCCTAGATTCACCTAAGAGGATGATCCACAGGCCTGAGATACAGAAACAAATAGCCAGATGGTCTTCTCATTTCAAGCAGGAGCCCCTGGTCCTGCCCCTGAGACTGACCACAAAGCCTGATGACACTGCACTCACCCTGAAAATCCTTCAATGGTTCTCTGTTGACAGGGAATAAGGTAAAAATTCTGTAGCATGGCTGTCCTGCTTCCTATTGTCTGTAACAAACCATTCCCAAGTTTCAACAATTTTATCATGCTCATGGATTCTACAAGTCAGGAATTTGGACAGGACACAACAGGGATGGCTCATCTGTGCTCTTCAGTGTCTGGGTCTCAGCTGGAAAGATTCAAGAGCTGGGTGTGGCTTGACAGCTGAGGCTGGAATCATCTGGAAGTGCTATCACTCACATGTCCGGAGGCGGATGCTGGCTGTTGGCTGGGACCTCTCCTGGGGCTGTGGACCTGAGCACAGACCTGTAGACTTTCCATGTAGCCTGGTGGCCTGAGCACCGACATGGTGGCCTCAGGCTAGTTGGACTTCCTAGCCGATGCCTCAGCACTCCAAGTGTCCCAGTGGACAGACAGCAGTGGCATTGCCTCTTGTGACCCAGCCATGGAAGTCACAGCATTGCATCCCTCTACCCCATTTGTCCAGGCAGTCACAAGCCCACTCAGACTCAAGTGCAGGGGACATGAGCACATATCTAGATGGGGAGGGTGGCGGAGGCACGCTGTATAGGAACACATGGCATGAGAGCTATTATTGGAGCTAACTTTGGAAAAGTCCATCTGTGCCCAGCAGCATCATGGTGTCTTCCTCCTCACTCCAGTCAGGCTGAAGCACTTGCAGTGTCACAGGACACAATGCTCCTCCACACCACCTTTCCCCCATGTTTTCCCTTCCTCCAGAGTGTCTCTCTCCCCTGCCTAAATCTCCCATCCTAGTTCTCGTCTGCCCTGCAGGCTCGGCTCAGCACCCTCTGGGTGGCATTGGTGGCCAGCCTCAAGGGTCACCACAGATGGCCTTCATCTCACCTCATGCTGTTAGTGATTTGCTTCTCCCTGTCCCTCACTAATCTGTAAGTTCCTTCAGGGCAGGGGCTCTTTTCTCTTTGTATCCCCAACACTTAGCAATGTTTGGCACATGGTGTGCAAAAACTAGCAATAACTGTAGTTATTATTATAACCACATGCTTTATAAAACTAACATCAAAAAATTATACTTGCCTCCTAGGCTTGCAATACTAGGGTACTTTGAAAAGTTCGTGACAAGATTTTTTTCCTTATATTTTCCCAATATTTAAGAGGTCAATATTTAAGAGGCCAGTGGGGACTAGGACTCACTGGAGTTTATCCTGCTTTGCATCGTGGCATGACCTGTAGCTTGGCCCTAGGCAGCTATTTATATCTCTCTTGGCATCTCATTCCCATTACAGAAAGGCCTCCTTTGGGTACTAGTCAATAAATTTGTTAATGTTGGGGAAGTGCTTAGAAGATGGAAGGAGCTGTATGTGAGCTAAATATTACTATTAATAATAGTAGTAAGATTGATTATTCATTTCCACAGCACTTCGCTTATTCAGTCTGTGCAAAATTGGAAACTGGTTGTGTTAAATTAGCTTTACCTGCTCCATTTGGCCCTGTCAGGAAAATCAATGAGACACACATGAATATTCTTCTATGTACACAGCCATTTTCAAAGTTAGACAATCATCAATATTTTTTTAAGTGGTTGCGGAAAAAAATTTATGAATATTTAACATGTGAGAGCATTTAGGTATTATTAAATGTACCTGGCCAAGCAAATTTTGAAGCTATATTTTGGCCTTAACTTACAACAGAAAATCCATATTTTTAATTACATATATGGTTGTGTTTGGGAGGCTCTTGCTAGAGAGTTCTCAGAATCTGAAGGAAGGGAGCCACTTCTGAATGGCAAAGCTATTCTATCTCCGTATGCCTAGCCAGAAGTTCCAGACAGTTGGCAAAGCTATTCTATCTCCGTATGCCTAGCCAGAAGTTCCAGACAGTTGGAAGACAGTGCCTCTAGAGAGTTCCTGGTTTTATTGATGGGACAGTATCCTTATGTCAGATATGGGAAATTTCCACCTTAGAGTCACATGTGCTTCAGGGGGCTCTGGACACCCCACATGAGGACTGAGGGCAAACTCAGTCAGCTCAGACAGGCCTTGGAAGACAGTGCCTCTAGAGAGTTCCTGGTTTTATTGATGGGACAGTATCCTTATGTCAGGTATGGGAAATTTCCACCTTAGAGTCACATGTGCTTCAGGGGGCTCTGGACACCCCACATTAGGACTGAGGGCAAACTCAGTCAGCTCAGACAGGCAGGTGGAGTTCCTTCTTACTCAGACTTTTTGTTCTGTTCAGGTCTTTGATTGATTGGATGAAGCTCACCCATATTAGAAAGGGCAATCTGCTTTAGTCAGTCTATGGATTCAAATGTTAATATCATCCCGAAACACTCTTACATACACACCAAATGTCTGGGCAACCTGTAGTCCAGTCAAGTTGACATGTAAAAATAACCATCACACCTTCCTGATAGCATTGAGCTCCCCTGTGTGGATCTGTTTACCTTAGGATCAGTCATGCCTAATGTAAACTTGGTCAAGATGGGCTGCCTGGCAACCATACCACATTTTCTTAGGGCAGTCACACTCCCTGTCTCCTAAATGGCAACTGTACATCCCTTCATTGCTTCTCAAACCTCCAGCAATCCCTCCCTGCTTCTCTCTCTCAGCTAATGACATTGCCTCCTATACCACTGAGTAAATGGATGCACTCCAAGGAGAACTAGCAAAAGTTCCCAGCACCACATCTATCTGCCTACCATCATCTGCCCCATGTACACTGCCTTCCTTCCCATTCCTGTGGAGGAACCTCCTGTACCATGGCCAGGACCTATCTTGTGCCCTTGTTTCTAATCCCTCTCATCTATTCAAGTGCATCACCTCAGCAATTCTCCCTTCTTTTATTTGCATTATGAATTTCCCCCTCTATTTGTGATTATTTCCATCTGCATATAAATATGGGACCATTTCTCCCATCTTAAACACATCCACACAAATACATACACATATGTATGCTTTCTCAATCCACTTGTGCCTCCAGCTACTGCTTGACTTCTTTGCTTCCTTTTATGGAAAAGGGTTGTCTCCAATTCCTTGTCTCTCCATCTCTCTTCACCCTACTCCAGTCAGGCCTTCCCCACCACCCCTCCACCAAAATCACTACATCATCTACATCGCTAACTCCAGTGTTCAATTCTCAGTCATTCTCTTATCCACCAGCAGCAATGGCACAGCCCATCTCTCCAGCCTCTTTTAAAACCTTCAGTTTTTGGGACACTGCAGGCTCCCTGTTTCCCACCTACTGCACAGGTGGCTTCTTGTTAGTCTTCTTTTCTGGTTCATTCTTATTTTTCCAGTCTCAGCATTGAACTCCTCCTTGGAACTCTTTTCATCTCTGATTACACTCACTCTCTAGGTCTCTAGACCTCATTCATCAAATACTGTGGGTATGGGAGACACAATTCAAACCATAACACTCTCCAGCCAGTCTTTCCCATCTCAGTTGATAGCAACTCCATTCTTCTAGGTGTTTAGGCCAAAAAACATTGGTTTCATCTTTCAATCCCATTCTCTTTTTTTAATCTCTACACCTAATATATCAACAAGTCCTACCGGCTCTGCCTTTAAAATATATCCAGAATCTGACATTTTATCACCAACTTCGCTGCTGTCACCTAGTTTGGGCAGCATTCATCTCTCTGCTTGGCAGTTGTGGCACCTACAGTCTAGCCAGTCACTCTCCCTAACACAGCAGCAAGAATGATCCATTCAAAACATTTGTTAGATTATGTCATTTCTCCACTCAAAACCCTCCAAATGGTGTCACATCCACTTAAAGTAAGAGCCTAAGTCCTAACAAGGCCCTCCAGTGTCTGGCACCCCTGGTCCTTCTGATGCTCTGTCACTCTGCTCCAATCACTGGCCACCGAGTTGTTCCTTGAACACACCAGGAATTCTCACATCTGGAATGTTTCTTCCCCATGACTCACTCCTCCTCCTTCCAATGTTTGCCAGCATGTTCCCTTTCAGTGAGAGTTTCCCAAAATACCCTAAATAAAATTGCAACCCTTTCTCTTTTTTATGGCACTATGTCAAACATGAGGCAAGGAAAGTTTGTGCCTGAGACCTCTTGCTTCCAAGTGTAATTAACTTTCTATATGCAAATTATTTCAAAATAGCACCTACCTGGTTTATCCACAAACAAGCGGATGCAAGCTGGCACTTAGATGAGATACATTTTTTAATGCCATCATTTTTCTTCCTTCTGGAATGAGCAAGCTCAAACCTGACAGAACGTATGGCCATGAGTTGGCGGTAGCCAATGTTGCAGATCATAAATCTTGCTCAAGGGCAGTGTAATGGGCTCTGCAAGCTCATACAACATTCATGGAATCCCAGCCATTTTCAGTCTGGATAGTCTTGTAGCCAGGGGGCTTGAGACAGGGGAAATTAAATTAATGTTTTTACCCCCGATCTCATAAACATCCAAATCTTTGGTATGAGTTAGCTGAGATATTTGGAATGTTTCTTGCTGCATGCATTTTATCCAGCCTTTGGCATTGTTAAAGCCCCTGAAACCTGAATGTCCTGCCAACCAAAAAAAATAAAAAGGGAATCCACTGCTCCAATCCCTGCAGAACTTTTCACCAGGGTCCCTTGCATTTCCCCGTTTTTGGAGGTTTATCCAGCCTTTGGCATTGTTAAAGCCCCTGAAACCTGAATGTCCTGCCAACCAAAAAAATAAAAAGGGAATCCACTGCTCCAATCCCTGCAGAACTTTTCACCAGGGTCCCTTGCATTTCCCCGTTTTTGGAGTCGGGAAACTCCCTCGCAGTTGCAGCCGCCATTCTCCAATTGGCCTGCCTTGTTTTCCAGTGAACACTCTTGCTTCTTCGGGATTTCTCCTATTCCCAAGTCTGTTAGACACACTGATGCTTCCTTCTTTCCCTCCTCCCCATGACATTCCCCCCCACCTGCCCCCGCACATACACACAACCTTTGATACCCTGCAAGGTTTGTGACTGATGGAGGTTTGTCTTTACTTCCTTGTATTCCAGGGTCTGTGGGAGAACCTTTTCACTGGCTTTGTTGTAAATGTTGTCCCCCCAGGCAACCATTCTCTATCCCAAACTTCCTTCTTTCAAATTTTATGGTAGGGTGTATTATCAACAGGATAATAATTTAAACTTACAGTGATGATAATCATAGCAGGGTTCCCCAGCTTATAAACAGTGCATCTGGGGTTTGAATTTCAGTCTGTTTAACTCTGAACTTTTTCTCTTTACATTATTCAGAACTGCATCTCTTAATATTGTTGATATTAACAATGGCATTGAGTATGCCATTTACTCTTTGTGGGACAATTATAATTCTTCCTATTTATCCTCTTAATCATTTCCTCAGTGCCTTCTGTTGTTCTCCATCTATATTACCTTTTTGGAGAAACATTTTCATTCTGCTGATTTCATCAGTCATTTCTCTATAATGTTTCTAACTATACTCCCATTCCCCACATTTCTTTCCTTTACACCTGTCTTCTGGATCTTACATTGCCTGTGGAACATAGGCATAGGGTCTTGAATATGACCTGCATTCTATTCAAATCTTACATTCCCCACATTTCTTTCCTTTACACCTGTCTTCTGGATCTTACATTGCCTGTGGAACATAAGCATAGGGTCTTGAATATGACCTGCATTCTATTCAAATCTTAAAAAAAATAAATAAATAGTGGCTGTGCCTCCTTGACCAGCCCCTCCCTCCCTGGCCCTGCTCTGCCCCCACATTTCCACTTGCCTGATTGACTTCACACCATCTGCTCCATTAAGAGGAGGTTCTCAGTAGAGTTGTCACAAGCATTACAAAGCGTTAGCAGCAGCTGGTTAAGCATATTTATGCTACAGTAGAAACATGAGGGTTGGACACAATAGTGCAATATGGGCTTTTTGGGCAAGGAGGAGTAATGGGCAACAGATGTGGTACATGATGTTTTAGTGCTGGAGACTAGCATGACCTGAGCATATCTCAAATGCAGCATAAACCAGCTCCAGCTGTGTGGAAATAAGAATCAGAGCCTGGACAACAGCTGCTTTGGAAATCTGGCTGGATGATAAACAGTGGGGATTGGGTAAAATGACTACTTTAGATGTGAGACACTCAGAAAGCCACTGAACTTCTCTGTGCCTCAGTTTCCTTATCTACAATGCTGATAATGATAGCATATACCTCATAGGGTTGTAATAAGAATCAAATGAGATGATGAAGGTGAAACTCCTAGTTACACATAGTAACAAGAGCTCAATAAATAAGAATGATCATTATTATCTTTCTCACCATCTGCATGGTCCATGAGGTTGGATGTGCTTATTGAAGTTTTGCGGTATTGGGGGTGTGGGAAAAATATGAAACAACATAGAAGAGCAAATGGGTTTTATTAATTTATCCACTCATCTAATATTTATCACTCATCTAATATAATCAAGGGCTTCCCATGTGCTAGGCACAGTTCCAGCACTCAAGATACAGCACTGAACAAAACAGAAAAGGTCCCTGCCCTCATGGATATCTTGTTCTAATCAAGAAAGACAGAAAATAAGTCAAGAAAAAAAGAAACAAAAAACACAAACAAAAATATCAGAATGTCATATGCATCCTGCAAATAATTGAAACGTGTTGCTGTGACAATGACTGGGTGGATACTTTAAATGGTCTTGAATGATATGCAAGAGACCATCATATGAAGGTCAGAAGGTACAGCAGCCCAAACAGTAGCACAGCAGTGCCAAGCCCCCAGGGAGGAAGTATCTTGGCATGTCTGAGGAGTGGAAAGGAAGCCATAGGAAGTATGGGTGGGTAAAGAGGGAGTGGTACTGGAAGAAGTCAGAGAAGTTGGCTGGTGCCAGATTATATAGGGCCATATAAACCAGGGCAAGGAGTTTGGAATTTATTTGGGGGCAACCAGAGTAACTGGTAGTGGATTAGTCCTCTTTTAGTAAACAACTATATAACTGAAAAAATATGTAAAACAATGGCTTTCAGACTTTGCATAAGAAGGCAGAGCAAAATGGTGATCTTTGAGAAAAGAAAAACATATAGAGTAAGCTCACCTTGGCTTACTGTATGGATGCACTTTGGGGAACACAATGTAGGGACTGAGAGCACCAGCAGGGCACAGCAGTTCCATGAGCTGAGCAGGCAGACATACAAGATCAGGGATGCTAAAGCAGCTGGAACTTTACAAGGCAGAGTACCAGGAGGGAAGGAGCTATACAAAGAAGGTATTCCAGAAATCTGCATAGAAAGAAGTCCTCTTAAATATTAAAGTCCTTTGACCAAATATTAAGACCCACAGGCGAAGGGTAAAGCTCTCCATGGCCTCGCTGAGAACAGCTATTGGGGAGCTATAAGCAGAATAGAGATCTCAAAGGACAAACAGTGCCTTTAAGGACAGATGGGGCACTGCATAAGTAAAAAACAATAATAAATAGTTAAACTGAAACACAGAAAAAAAGGCTGAGAAATGGGAAGTTTAAAAAAAAAACAGTGACTTATAGGACATTATCAAGTAGTTTAACTTGTGTTCAATGAGAGTCCCACAAGGAAAAGAAGAATGTTTGAAGAAATAATGCTCCAAAAGTTTCTAAATTTAAAGAAAAATATTGTCCCACACATCCAAGCAGCTCAGAAAACCACAAGCAGGATAAATACAAAGAAAATCAGACATAAGCACATCACAGTCAACTTGCCAAAAAACAAAAATAAGGAGAAAATATTAAAAGCAGCCAAAAAACCAAAACCCCTCAATATGTACGAAGGATCAATGATAAGAATTAACACTGTCTTCTCACAAGAAACAAATCAAGTTAGAAGATGAAATGACATCTTTGACATGGTGGAAGAAAAAAGTCAACGTAGAGTTCTATATCCCGCAAAAATATTGTCCAAAAAACTAAGGCAAAATAAAAGTTTTTTTCTAGTAAACAAAAGCTTACAGAATTGTACTATGAGAAATGTTCGAGGGCATGGAAAGAAGGAGGGTTGGGGGAGGTTAGAGTGATTTGGATGAACGTGGGATGAGACAAGAGATGGGGCAAAGGAGGGAATCCCAGTAACTCCCTCACCAGATGGCTAAGCCAAAATGTCCTTCAAAAAATGATACCAGGTGGACACTCAGACCTATACAAAGGAATGACGAGTTCTGTTAATTGTAAATATGTGAATAAATATAAAAGACTTTTCTCCCTCACTTCTTAATTTCTTTGAGAAATAACTGTTTAAAGCAAAATAATCAAAGTATCATGAAGTTTATAATATATGTAGAAGTAAAATATATGTTATTAATTGTACTGAGTACAGAAGAGGGTAAGTGGAAGCATAATCTTATAGGTTTCTTATATGTGAGGCAGTCTAATATTTTTTCAAGGTAGACTCGATTAATAGAACATATTGTAATCTCAGAGAATCCTCCTTCCCAATAAATGAAGCATAGCCAAAATGTCAATAAAGGAGATAAAATGAAATGTTAAAAAATAATTAACACACAAAAAAATCAGTAAAGGAGGAAAAAAGGAAAAAAACAAATAATACAAATGGGAAAAAAATAATGGTAGTCTTAAACTCAATTGTATTAATAATTACATTAAGGCAGATAGTATGAGACTATGTAAAAGAGCAGGACTCAGAAACATAGGCTATTTACAAAATATATGCCTTAAGTAAAAAGATATAGGTAAATTAAAAATACAAGAATGGGGGCCGGCCCGGTGGCGCACTGCACTAGTGTGCCGCTTGGGAAGCGCAGTGGCGCTCCCGCCGAGGGTTCGGATCCCACATACAGACCGGTTCCGGCTCACTGGCTGAGCGAGGCGTGGGAGCAACACCGAGGGTTGCGATCACGTTGCCGGTCCCGGTCTGGTACGGGGGCGACACTGAGGGTTGCGATCCGTTGCCGGACATGGAAAAGGACAAAAAAAAAAAAAAAAAAAATACAAGAATGGAAAACATAGACAGTGGGAACACTAGTTACAAGAAAGCAGAAATAGCTGTATCAGTATCAAAGTAGACTTTAAGACAAGGAGTATCAATAGAGATGATGTAGGTATTTCATAATGATAAAAGAATTAATCCATTAAGAAGACATAACAATCCTAAATGCATATGCAACTAATAACAGAGTTTCACAATACTTGAAGCAAAAACTGGCAGAAATAGAGAAATAAACAAATCTACAATTACAATTGGAAAAATTCTAATTTTTTAGACTTTTTGTTCTAAAATTCTGTCAGTAATTGACAGAACAAGTAGGTATGTATGATGAGAAACCACTGGCAGGTTTTGGGCCAGGACAAACATAATATGTTTATGAAGACCAGTCTGGCTTCAAAGTGGAAAATGGATTATAGAGAAAACTAGGGAAAAAGCTAGGAGGCTATTACAGTGGACCAGACAAGAATGTTGATGGCCTGAACTAAGGTGATAGTAATGGCACTGCGGAAAATGGACAGATTCAAATACGCCCTGTTGAGACATCCACACCCAGCCAGCGACAAGAGCCTTTTAGGAGTATAGTTGCTCCATCTTTGACTCCAATTCTCATGCAGTAAAACTGGAACAAAGAACAAACTGTAATTACTCTGCAAACTCAAAGTATAACATAATTCCATCCACCTGGGATACTAAGTAAAAAGAAATCTAGTTTGAGGCAGATCAGGAGTGGATAAAGTTGCTGATACTAAGACTGTCAAACATTGATAGGAAAAAATTATCGAATGTGAACAGTCAAGATTACATTTTTGAGCTTGGTGCTTTCCAGAGCATTTGAGCTCCTGATTGTACAAGTATGTCTAGTTATTGACTTAGATATTTTCAGCAGGGCATTTCAGTAGGACCGTTTCCTGAAATTATTTGTGCTGGGCCATCTTTGCCCTTTGTCATGCTTACAGGAAGGCAAGTGAGCTAGGAATAGACCTGCCAGTGTGAACAGCTGTACATACAAGTGTGTTGGGTAGAGGCCCTTGCTAGCTCTGGTAATTAGCAGATGCTCAGAAAGGACACTGCTGGGCCTAAGTCCCACTCCTGTTTGTAAAGGAAAAATGCAGTCCTCCCAGAATACAACAACCCCACTGTAATTTAACAGATATTTATTAATCTTTTTTCTGTAAGTTGGGCCCTTTTGTGTACTAGATTGTGCTGGTGGAACAGTGAAAAGCCACCCTGTTCTGACAAAGCCTACTGTTGAATGAGAGGAAATAAACATTAAGCAGATAATTAAGCAAATAAGCGATGAGAACTATGCCAAGTGCAGTGAGGGAAAGGTACTTGACAACTTGTAACACTACTGTGGGGATTTAGGGAAAGGGTCCT
This sequence comes from Galeopterus variegatus, assembly GCF_000696425.1. Taxonomy (NCBI): domain Eukaryota; kingdom Metazoa; phylum Chordata; class Mammalia; order Dermoptera; family Cynocephalidae; genus Galeopterus; species Galeopterus variegatus. The sequence goes on along the minus strand of NW_007733674.1, from coordinate 54,579 downwards.
TGAGGAAGTGGCTTTTAGTAAGGAGGCGGGAGAAGAGAAACTGGGTGGGGATAGGGATGAGGGCATTCCAAGCAGAGAAAATGCAAAGACTTACAGAAAGGAAAGAGAAGGGTCCAGTGAAGCTGGAGTGGAGGAACGGGGTGGGAGGAAGGGTATGGGAGATGGGGGAGGGAGAGAGAGAAGAGAGAGAGAGAGAGAGAGAGAGAGAGAGAGAGAGAGAGAGAGAGAGAGAGAGGTTGCAGAACTGTATAGGGGCCAGATTATAAAGGGATTTTTTTCCCTATGAGCAGCAGAGCAATGAGAATCCAATATAAAGATTTAAGCGTTAAGTAACACAGTGCAAGAAAGTCTCAAAGACTGATTTCTGGGAACTTAATGTATTGCTGCCAACCAAAGTTGGAAATGCATTCATCCTGGGCTTTAAGATTCACTGGGAATTACCACAGAAGCCCAAAGTCTTGGGATTACCTTTGCTGAGGCAGAACCCAGTGGTAGGCTGTGGTTGGAGCTTCAAGCTAGGAATGGTTTAGGGGAACTTGGTTTAGGATCTGAAGGAGCCACCTGGGAAATAGACTGTACTGCCCATTAACACAACATCCTCTTTTTTGGTTCAATTACTGAATTAGAAAGGGGAGTGTTTAAAACGAATGGAAGTTTTTAACATTAATCACCATCTAATGATGGCAAAGTCTGGGACATGTCAGGTTTTATTAGATAGACTTAGCCTGAAAGTGATACGTACACTGACAGTAGAGGAAATTAATGGTTTGACTTTATGGAGGACTGTAAGCATAAACTGACTCTGACAGGCTAAATTAAAACAAGGCTATTATGGAATATAAAATGCTAACTTTGTATTTTGAGTGTAATACTTTAGAGGTTTTCGATACTGATTTCTAACCCTTGCAGATATGTTTAAATAAATGAAAATTCAGGAGAGGACACTGTCTTGAAGAGATGACATTATAGTAGAGTGATGAATAATTTATAAGTGGTGTCTTCAACCATGAATATTTTTTAAATGCAGAGATTTATATATAGAATCAAATAAGGTAAAGTGAAATGAACCAATTTCAGGCTTTTTTGAAATTTGGTGTGTATGTAAATTCCTTGAGGGCAGAAATCTGTCTCATACCTCTCTGGATTCCTGGAGCCCAGCACAGTGAGGGCACACAGCAGGCACCTAATAAATGTCAGTTGCAAAGATGTGTGGCATATCAATCAGTATTAGTCATTAATACCAGGTAATTGGTAAACGTTTACCACTTTTTAAATTTACACAATACTGGGTAATATACATATTATTTTTATGTACAAGAATGAATTGCAGGATTACATAGAAAACACAGTTCACTGACCTTCTTAACCTATAGGATAATTTGGAAAAACTATCTTCCTGAGTCAACTGCACTAAACTAATTTAATTATTTTATCAGTTTTTCTGTATGCAATATACCATTTCTATTTTTCCCTTTTTTATTTTTTCAAAAATTATCTTCAAAGTGATCAATGCTTTTCTAAAAAAAATTTTGTTGTACAGATGTGATTCATTGATTAAGTTTGTGTTCCTATCAAATTTTGCCTTTTATATTTACTACCATGCATTTCCTTCTGAGGTCATTATTTGTACCAAGGCAAATTCACCTGGCTTAAATTTCACATATCTGAATTTTGACAAAAATATGAAAAATATTTTCCACCACTTTCTACACATAACACATTTTACTGTGTGTGGTTTTAACTACAGTTAACATTATTTTGCGTTCACTTTTTTCTTCTAATAATGTTTATTCTGTATTTGAGAAAAATCCATCAGAAAACAGTGAGCAATATTGTAAAATGTAGAGATGGAGAGAGATCAAGGTTGTGGGGAGATGGGAGTGGCCTCGACAAGCATCAGATGAGACACGAGAAGGGAGACAGAGAGAGAGGCAGAGGACAGGGAAATAATGCTTTCATCAGACTGTTAAGTCAAAAATGTCTGCCTTTATTAAAGGAAATGTTTATTATTGATTGAGTTCTTATGCTTGGAACCCTCAAATTTCATTGAGAATAATGTTAATCCCATACTTTCACCAAGTTAAAAAATCACATTAATCTGCTCAGAAATTTCATAAATGCTGAATTAAAATCCTCTTGCAAAATTTCATAGTAGTTCCTTGTCTTGAATAGGGTCCCTCTTCTGAAGTTCATCTTTCAAATGTAATGCTCCAAGCACATTTTGGAGGTGAAAGACCCAGGCTTGAAATGAAGGATCCACATACTAAAGTTGGAGAACATGAGAGTTTTCATGTACCATCTTCTATTCTTATCCATTAAAATACTCGATCTCTGGGGGGCTGATGAAGCAGTACTTTTTGAGTAGATTTTTGACCACAGACTTATTTGTGAAATGTCTATTCAAATCCCTTGCCCATTTTCATAATGGTTTATATCTTTTTATTAATTTGTAGGTGTTCTTCTTGTTTGTGGATATTAGTCTTTTGTTTATTACACTTGTTGCAAATATCTCACAAGCTGTGGTTTTCACTCTATGGTATCCATTGATGAATAAAATTTATTGATTTTAATGTAGTCAGATTTAGCCATTTTCTTTTATAGATCCTTGTTTAAAAAATACTTTCCTATCCTGAAGTTCTGAAACTATATTCCTATGATATATTCTAAAAAATTTATTGTTTTACCTTTTGCATTTAGGATTTTAATCTACTTAAAATCAATTTCGCATGTATGTTATTTGGTAGAGCTCCAACTTCATTTTTTTCTATAATCCAATTTTCCCAGACCCATTTATTGAAAAGACCCTCTTTTCCTCACTGATTCTCACTGATTGGTCATACACAATGTTCATTTATAAATCAGACTTTTGTGTTCTTTCTCCTGCATCTAGGATCTGTCATCTGTCCCCATTTTTCTCCCTTAAGTAAATTCTTCAGAATTTCTGCTGATGAAAAACAATGTCAGTTTTTGTTTGTCTAAAAATGTCTTTATTTTACCTGTTGCTTTGCCCCCCACAGATTTGTCACCTCTTCCCCTGGCTCATGGAGCTGCAAAGGATCACTCAAAGCCCATCTCTTCTGAGCAGTAAGAAGCCCCCAAGTGGTTAATTTCCCCGAACCCTCAAGAGAGAGGCATTTCTTTCATTTGGGAAACATCCCATTGAGTAAAGAGATTCAGCCCCATAAAGTTTGAGGGAGATCTAGAACATAAGGCATAATGGAGGCAGTTTGTCCCTCAGGGCCAGTACATAATAAAGGATTTTTACTTTGACAAGGGGATTTGGATCCACCTAGTCCAGTAAGTGTAACTGGAGAAGTTATTTTCCATAATGGAGTCCAATCTTTTTTTTCCAATTATAGTAATGTCAGCCCCCGAGTCTACCAACCCTGTAATTAACTTTTGTTCAACAGATAATGTTAACAGTGGCTGAGCATTATTTAACTTTTGTAAACAGAAAGCATCAGGAGAAGCAGAAGATTGAGGTTCAGATTTTGTTTCAGAAAACAAAGAGGGGGGCCGGCCCGGTGGCACACTGCTACAGTGTGCCGCTTGGGAGCGCGGTGGTGCTCCCCCCGAGGGTTCGGATCCCACATACAGACCAGCCGCTCACTGGCTGAGCGAGGTGCGGGTGCAGCGCCGAGGGTTGCGATCCCGTTGCCGGTCCCGGTCCGGTACGGGCGTGACACTGAGGGTTGCGATCCGTTGCCAGTCACGAAAAAAGACAAAAAGGGAAAAAAAAAAAAAAAAAAAAGAAAACAAAGAGGACAAGAGAACAAGTTGAACTATTTGAGACCCTTTAGGAATTATATGATATCCTAAACTAGTTATCATAACATGAATTGGTTCCAACTTATCAGGTGGAATTAACTCTGGAATAATTTGGACACCATTTACAGAGTATTTTGGATTGTCCAGTATAATACCATGGGCTTTAAAAGGTAATGGACCAGAGAAATTTGTTGTCCCTACCTTCACTTGTCCTGTTTCATCTAGAATAACATCTTCTGGTAAAGTCAAATTGACAATTGTTTGATCATTTATTTGAAGTCTGGGGGAGGAAAATTGTCCTGAGGAGGAGTCCAGATTTGAGCCTGAGCATTGAGAATTTGACCCCCTTTGTTTATTGGGGCGTGGGATCTGGCACTCCATTCCTCGTTTCCCAAAATAGGATTGCCTTCTATATCAAATTTAGATCTGCAGTAATTTGACCAATGAAATCCTTTTTCACATTTAGGACATTTTTGTTTCGGTTTAGTCTGTTCTACCTCTCTTAGTTTGCAGTATTTCTGAAAATGACCTTCCCTTCTACATTTAAAACGTGTTTTAGATTGGAGAGCTGCAGCAAGAATTTGGGCTTGATGGGTTTCAGTCCTCACATTCTGGCAGGCTTTGATCATATCAGCAAGAGTGGAATTTTTATTTTTCATTGAAAGGAGGACCCTTTGGCAGTCTTCATTAGCATTGTCAAAAGCCAATTGTAGTGAAAGTACTTGGGCTGCCTCAGCATTGTCAATTTGTCTAGTTATGGCATCTTAGAGACGATTAATAAAATCTATATAAGGCTCAGAGGGCCCTGTCTAATAGTAGTGAAAGATTTAGTGAGAGTTTTGTTTCAGGAATTCTGTTCCAAGCTTTCATGGCTGCACGAGTTGTTTGCTCAAGTACGTGTTGAGAAAGTAAAGCTTGTGCCTGAGGTGTTATAAAATCTCCTTCTCCATATAACATATTCCTATCAATTTGAACATTATTTTGAAAATTTTCCAGTAAAATATTATGTAAGGCTTCCCGATATTCTTGTAGCCATACAGTGTATTGAGCAGTAATTAAAACAGTTTTTCCAAGTGTTTTCCAATCCTAAAGGGTCATATTATACCCAGTAGCAACTGATTCTAAGTACCCCTTAGTAAAAGTGCTATGTAAGCCATTTTCTATTATGCTCTTTCTAAATTTTTGGAGCAAGGGAAATGAGAGGTTTTCATGTCTGGGCTGAGTCCCAATTCTCACAACAGGAAAGACATGACAAGTATTAGTTTCCATGTTGTGTCCTTCTTTAATACAACGTTCCATCAAGGGAGTGGTTGAATTGTTCGCCTCTAAAACTGGTGGGGGAGGAGGAGGAGGAGGCGAGGATTGTTCCTTATACTCCTTAGTGATAGAAACGTGCTGTTATTTTTTGTTAGGGTCCTGAATAGACCTTAAAACAACTCGACATAAATTCCAAACCATGAGATGAGAAGCCTTAACTGGACCTATTGCATTTTTTAACTGTTGATCAATTTGTTCCCAACCCTCAATATCAAGATTCTCTTCTTTAAGGTACTGAGGACTTTGTTGTCTAATAACTAATAATAATTCAGTTAGTTGAGACTTAGTTACCTTATACCCTGCTGCCTTAAGGAGACATCGAAGTTGTGACCTATATTGAACTTCCTTTCTAGACAGCGAGTTACCCATAGTTGGAAGAATAGATAGAAAATTGAAAGAGAGAGAAAGCAAAATCTCCAGGCGAAGCCTTAATTAGACACTGCCGCAGGCATGCAATCGCTAATCGAAAGCCACCTATGATTCCCTTACCAGGATGCATCTCCCTTATTAGGGATTCCCTTGCCGGGATGAGTCGGACGTCCTTTTCCTCTCCAGTGCTTGGCAGGTCAGTCTCTGATCGGTGGGGAATTCCGCACATGGGTCACCACTTTGTTACACTTTCCTCTGTGTAACTGAGATAGAGGAAAGAGAAAGAAAGAATTCACTCAAAACGGCATCAATATTCATTCAAACCAGAATCAAACTAGCAACCTAAACCAGTCAAAATACACAATCCCATCCCTAAACAGTGACTAGAATTGAATAGATGGCTTTTGCCAAACTTATCCGTGGACTCTTGTCCCCTACTCAATCAGCCTTTTGGTTCATTTATGCATTACCTAAAAATCCTATTCTAAGATCAAAGGAGAATCAAGATTTCTAACCCACTACATTTACCCCCATTCTTGGAAGACATTCTTGCTGGATATGGAATGCTAAGATGGTAATTATTTTCTCTCAGCACATCATTCCAATTTGGCTTCCACTGTTGCTATCAGGAAGAAAGCTGTCAGCCTAATTGTGGCTTCTTCATAGGCAACTTTTCCCACTCCTCTGGCTGCTTTAAAACTCTTCTCTATGTCTCTGATGTTCTGTGGTTTCACTATATGTCTAGGTGTCCTTTCCCTTCCTTTCTTTCTCTCTCATTCTCTCTCTCTCTCTTTTAGCTATCTGACTTGGGATTCATAGTGATTCTCCAACCAAAAATATATTTTATCAGAAAGAAGCAAAGGGTTTTCATCCCCTCTTTCCCCTCTTCTTTTTAGAGTGGGAATGAGTTGACCTTATGTGTGTATATATGCAGGAGACAGGATCAGAGAAGTTGAAGATACAGAGAAGAGGTTAATAATTGATAGAATGAGGTCCCTGAGGAAGAGGCAAAGCATGTGGCCCCTAGCACAGGTATGTAATGATGCCTCAGTTGGAGAAGGAAGAATGGGTGATGGATATACTTAATATTTATTGCTGAACAGTGAGCAGAAAGTTAATGGTGTTTTGCTTGGTGGATCCCATTTTGTCTGTGAAGAAGCGTATGAATCATTCATCATTTAATAACTGTGCTAGGTGCTAGGAACATAGTGTTGAACAAAACTACCATAATCTTTGCATCCATATAACTTATATTCTGAAAGGGGAAACTGATATTATATAGGTAACAAATAATAATAATAATAATGATAATCATCATCATCATCATCATCATCATCATCATCATCATCATCATCATCATCACCAATTGTGAAAGTGCTATGAAGAAAGTATACAGTGAACTGTAACAAAGAATGGGGTGGGGGCACTTCTTTAAAAAGGGTGGTAAATTTGGCATCTATGGGTGGTGACTTTTAAGCTGAGACCTACAGGACAAGAAGCCAGGCATCCTGGAAGAACTTTCCATGGAGAGGGAACAGCAGGTACAAAAGCCTGAAGTGGGAAAGGGCTTTGCACATTCTAGGAGCTTTCAGGTCAGGTAGTTAGTGTATAGTAAGTGAGGAGAATGGGCAAGGTGAGGCTGAAATGCTACCTGGGGATAAAATCATCTGGGACTTCATAGGCCGTTGTAAAAGGTTTCTATTTTTGTCCAAGTTAAATGAATAATCATTAAAGGTTTTCTTAAGCAGAAAAGTGACAATATGACTGTTCTTCCCTAAACTGCATCATCTGCTCATTGCCTTCATTCTACTCTGTCCCAGGTAACTCTAGTTATTAACCTAGTATGTAGGCTTTCTGATATACACATCATATATAAAGCACACACATGTATATGTTTATATATATTATATGCATGTTTATATATATTATATACATGTTTATATGTATTATATATTTATGCATACATTTATAAGGTATTTTGTCATTATTTTCAAAATACAGTATCATTAAATTGATGTGATCTTTTATTTATACCTTTGCTGAATCTTAATTTTCTCATTTAATAGTACCTCATGGACACTTCCCTGTGTCAATTAGTACAGCTATCATTCTTTCTCTTTAATGACTGAAGTATATTAGGCATTCCCTTTGTTTTGTGATGACTTTGTTTCCATTTTTGGCCAATGCAAACAATGCTGAAACAAGCAATCCTGTACATATATCCTTACATATTCATTCTGATATTTTGAGAGGATTTGTTGAGCTGAATTGCTTGATCAAATTATACATGTATTTTTACAATTAAGATGTTCCTTGTTTCTTTTTGAAAGTTCTTATTAGCTAACATTTCTGCCAGCAATATATGTGAGTACGCTTTCTCCATATCCTTATTATGTTGTTCTGGATTTTTTCCTGTTTGATGAGTGGAAATATATAAGATTATATGTGTATGTATATATATACGTACATACACATATTCTCCTTGCTTACTATACACTAACCACCTGACCTGAAAGATTCTAAAATGCACAACGCCCTTTTGCATCTCAGGTTCCTGTACCTGCTGTTCCCTGTTCATGGACAGTTCTTCCAGGATGCATGGCTTCTTGTCCTCTGGGTATTAGTTAAAAAGTCACCACCCATAGATGCCAACATTACCCACTCTATTTAAAGAAGTACCTCACCCTAATTCTTTCTTTTTTTTTAATCATTACACAATGTAAACATTTTTTTTTGGCCCTTTACCAATTTCTTCCTAACCCTCCCTCCCCCTCGCTTTTTCACCTCTGGTGGCCTCAGTTCCATTCTCTCCTTTTGAAAGTCCAAGGAATTATTGTGAGTGTTATAGCTTTCCTTCTGTCTTTTTTTTTTTTTCCAGCTCCCACTTATGAGTGAAAGCATGTGGCATTCCTATTTTTGTACCTGGCTTATTTCACTTAACATAATTTTCTCTAAGTTCATCCATGCTGCTTCAAATGGCAGAATTTCATCCCTCTTTATGGCAGAGCAGTATTCCATCATGTACATACCACATTTCCTTGTCCAGTCATCCATTGATGGACATTTGGGTTCGTTCCAGCTCTTAGCTATTGTAAATAGAGCTGCTATAAACACGGGAGAGCAGGTATCCTTTGACATGCTGATTTCCATTCCCTTGGACATAACACCCAGCAGTGGGAATTGCTGGGTTATATGGCAGTTCTATCAGTACTTGTTTGACATAATCCCATTTATTTTTTCTTTTGTTGCCTGTGATTTGGGGTCTTATTCATAAAGTCTTTGCCCAGGCCTACTTCCTGAAGTGCTTCCCCTATGTTTTCTTTTTTTTTTCCTCTCTTTTTATTTTATTTTGTCGATATACAATGTGGTTGATTATTGTGGCCCATTACCGAAAACTCCCTCAATCATCCTTCTCCACCCTCCCTCCCGACAATGTCCTTTCTGTTTGCTTGTTGTATCAACTTCAAGGAATTGCAATTGTTATGTCTCCTCCCCCCCACCCCCGTTTTTTTTTTTTTGTGTGTGTGTGTGTGTGTGTGTGTGAATTTATTTATTTATTTTTAGCTACCAACAATAAGTGAGAACATGTGATATTTCTCTTTCTGTGCCTGACTTTCATATAATTCTCTCTAGGTCCATCCATGTCGTTGCAAATGGCAGTACTTCATTCTTTTTTATAGCAGAGTAGTATTCCATTGTGTTGATATACCACATTTTCTGTATCCACTCATCCGATGATGGACATTTGGTTTGGTTCCAACTCTTGGCTATTGTAAAGAGTGCTGTGATGAACATTGGGGTACAAGTATACCTTTGACTTCATGATTTCCATTCCTTTGGATATATTCCCAGCAGTGGGATAGCTGGGTCATATGGTAGATCTATCTGCAACTGTTTGAG
>NW_007733674.1:44030-44797 GCF_000696425.1 Galeopterus variegatus | reverse complement strand
GATGTATATTTTGCAGATATTTTCTCCCACTCTGTTGGTTGTCTTTTAACTTTGTTAATTGTTTCTTTTGCTGTGCAGAAGCTCTTTACTTTGATATAATCCCATTTGTTTATTTTTCCTTTGGTTGCCTGTGCTTTTGGGGTCTTATTCATGAAGTCTGTGTCCATACCTATTTCCTGAAGTGTCTCTCCTGTGTTTTCTTTAAGAAGTTTTATTGTTTCAGGGTGTATATTTAATTCTTTAATCATTTTGAGTTGACTTTAGTGTATGGTGAAAGGTTTGGGTCTAGTTTCATTCTCCTGCATATTGATACCCAGTTCGCCCAGCACCATTTGCTGAAGAGGCAGTCTCTTCCTCAGTGTATAGGCTTGGTGCCTTTGTCAAAGATCAGATGGCTGTAGGTGTGTGGGTTGATTTCTGGATTCTCTGTTCTATTCCATTGATCAGTGTGTCTGTTTTTATGCCAGTACCATACTGTTTTGGTTATTATAGCTTTGTAGTATAGTTTAAGGTCAGGTAGTGTTTTGCCTTTAGCTTTATTTTTTTTTGCTCAGTTTTGCTTTGTCTATGTGTGGTCTTTTGTTATTCCATGTAAATGTCTGGATAGTTCTTTCCATTTCTGAGAAAAATGTCATTGGAATTTTGATGGGGATTGTATTGAATTTGTACATCACTTTGGGGAGTATGGATATTTTCACTATGTTGATTCTTCCAATCCAAGAGCATGGGATATCTTTCCATCTTCTTGTATCCTCTCTAATTTCTCT
>NW_007733674.1:11469-43907 GCF_000696425.1 Galeopterus variegatus | reverse complement strand
ATCAATGTCCTTTATTGTTGTTGGTCTGTTCAGATTTTCCACATCTTCATGGCTCAGTTTTGGGAGCTTGCGGGTGGCCAGAAATTTATCCATTTCCTCCAGATTTTCATATTTGTTGGCATATAGTTTTTTATAGTAGTCTCGAATGATTCCTTGTATTTCAGATGAATCAGTTGTAATATCACGTTTTTCATTTCTAGTTTTTGTTATTTGAATCTTCTCTCTTCTTTTTTTTGTTAGCCATGCTAATGGTTTGTCAATTTTATTTATCTTTTCAAAAAACCAACTTTTTGATTCATTGATCTTTTGTACTGTTTTTTGGGTTTCAATTTCATTAAGTTCTGCTCTGATCTTAATGATTTCTTTCTGCCTACGAACTTTAGGTCTGGATTGTTCTTGTTTTTCTAGTTCTTTAAGGTGAAGTGTTAGGTTGTTCACTTGCCATCTTTCCATTCTTCTGAAGTGAGCATTTAATGCAATAAATTTCCCCCTTAGTACTGCTTTTGCAGTATTCCACAGGTTTTGGTATGACGTGTCATTGTTTGTCTGAGAAACATACTATTTGCCCTTCATTTCGGAAGGATAGCCTTGCTGGGTAGAGTATTCTTGGCTGGTAATCTCTGTCTTTTAGTATTTTGAATATATCATCCCATTCCTTTCTGGCTTTTGGGGTTTGTGATGATAAGTCTGATGTTAGTCTGATTGGGGCTCCCTTATAGGTGATTTGATGCTGCTCTCTTGCAGCTTTTAAGATTCTCTCTTTTTCTTTGAGTTTTGCCAATTTGACTATAACATGTCTTGGAGAAGACCTTTTTGGGTTGAATACGTTTGGGGATATTTGAGCTTCCTGGATCTGAAGATCTGTGATTTTTTCTATGCCTGGGAAGTTTTCTGCCACTATTTTGTTGAATATGTTTTCAATGCAATCTCCTTTTTCCTCCCCTTCTGGAATACCCATGACTCGGATATTTGAGTGCTTAATGTTGTCTGATATCTCTCTCAGATTTTTTTCAATGCCTTTGATTCTTTTTTTTTTTTTTTGTCTGCCCGTGCTATTTCAAACAGCCCATCTTCAAGTTCAGAGGTTCTCTCTTCAACTTCTGCAAGCCTGCTGGTTAAATTCTCTGTTGTGTATTTTATTTCACTGAATAAATTCTTCAGTTTGGCAAGCTCTGCTACATTTTTTTTTCAGGGCATTGATTTCCTTGTACATTTCTACTTTCAGGTCCTGTATACTTTTCGTCATTTCATCTTGTTGTCTAGCTGAATTTTCTTGTATTTCATTCAGTTTCCTTAGAATTATCACTTGAAATTCCTTGTCAGACATTTCAAGGGCTTCTTGTTCTATAGGATATAGAGCTTGAGAGTTATTACCCTTTGGTGGTGTACTTTCTTGATTTTTCATATTTCTGTTATCTTTTCTTTGATGTTTATTCATTGTGGCAGGGGGTTTCACAGTTCACAGGTTTGACACCATTGTCTGACTAAGATGTTGCTGGGGTTGCCAATTTGGTATGGCTACCTCAGTGACTGCTCAGTTGCCACTTGCGTGTGTGGTTGTCTCAGGTCTTGGGCCTCTCCAGGGAACTACCTCTCTGATCAGCTTGGACTCGGCTGGGCTGCTGGGTCATGGGGCAGTACCGCAGGGTGTGTGGTCTCTGCCGAGCTTCCACCTCCCCTGCTGGATGTCTCCCTATTCTGCATGCACTGGATCAGGCTGCTGAGATGTGTGGAGGCACTGCAGAGCGTGTGGTCTCTGTGGAGCTTCCCCTTCCCCTGCTGGATCTCTCCTTGCTCCGTGCATGCTGGAGCCAGGCTTCGGATGGAGCCAGGTGGCGGCGGTGAAGCCTACCTGCTGCTGGATCATGCAGCTGTGGCCCCCCCACAGGGTGTGTGGTCTCTACAGAGCTTCCGCCTCCCCTGCTGGACATCTCTCTGCTCCATATGCACTGGGCCAGGCTGCTGGATCACGTGGCGGTGGTGTGGTCTCTGCGGAGCTTCTGCCTCCCCTGCTGGATTTCTCCCTACTCCACGTGCACTGGGCTGGGCTGGGAATGGAGCTGGGTGGCGGCAGTGAAGCCTATCTGCTGGATCATGCAATGGCGGCCCCACAGGGCATGTGGTCTCCGTGGAGCTTCTGCCTTCCCCGCTGGACGTCTCCCCATTCCGTATGCACTAGATGTTATGTTTTTATAGTTGTAAATTGGTTGACTTGTGGGAGAGAGTGATGCTAGGGACTGTCTACTCTGCCATCTGAGAAGTTCTGGAAGCTGGGAAGTCCAAGGTCACAGGTTCTCATCTGGCAAGGTCTTTCTTACTGGTGGGAACTCTCTGCAGCACATGATGTGGTGAGGGGGCTGAGCATGCCAGCTCAGGTCTCTCTTCCTCTTCTTATAAAGCCACCAGTCCCACTCTCAATTTGTTTAACTGTGATGTTGAAAGACCAGCAGAATATTAAGTGAAGATCAATGATTCCTCAGCTGAGAGGCACATGCTACTGGGAGGCTAGTACCTTTGGATATTTGGGTATGTGGAGTGGCCTTTGTGATAGAAGAATTTGTAGTTGAAGAACCTGGTCCATGTCACTGTGGGGCTCCTTGCGGTGGGTGAGGGCCTGGTGGCTGCTGTGGCATGGCCCAGCTCTGTTGCATGTGGCTCAGTGCCCGTGCTCCAGCAGCACTCAGTTAGCTCAGTTGATTAGAGCATTGTTGTAACACCAATGTCAAGGGTTCAGATTTGCATACCGGCCAGCTAATTATCTGGCAACTTCTTGAACTGTCATCTGTGTCAGCTAGATTGCTGCAGCAGGGCCCAGGGTTGCAACTGCATCGTCAATTTCTCAGAAAAGTCCTTTATAATACATAGGTTTTTTTCTTCTTTTTGGCTTGTAGGTCTTAATATCTCTTCATGAAATGTTCCCAGCAGTACATGCTGCAGAAATGGCTGTCTAGCGAAATCCACATTCATGGGAGTCTTGGCAAATTTTGGGACGTGCTCAACTTGGATTAGGAGAGATAATCCTTTTTTTCCTTAGGCAATTTGAATTTTTCAAGTAGCCCTTCACATTTGTCCAATGAACCTGCTTACAGTTTTGGAGGCTGAGTAGTCCAAAATCCCAGAAACACATCTGGTGAGGGTCTTCTTTGGTGGTGGCATTACACCAATGCAGGGTTCTCACATGGCAGAAAATGGCAGAACAGAGAGCTTCCCCTATGTTTTCTTTGAGTATTATTATATTTTGGGGTTTTATATATGTCTTTAATCCATTTTGAGTTGATTTTGGTATAGGGCTAGAGGTACAGGTCTAGTTTCCTTCTTCTACATATACATGTCTAGTTTTCCTAGCACCACTTATTGAAAAGGCAGTCCTTTTTCCAATATGAGATTCTGTTGTATTTGTCAAATATCAGTTGTCAACTATCAGTATGTGCATTGGTTTCTGGGTTCTCTATTCTGTTCCACTGGTCCAAGTGTCTGTTTTTATGCCGATATCATGCTGCTTTGGTTACTACAGCTTTGTAGTATAATGTGAAGTCAGGTAGTGTAATGTATCTGGCATTTTTTTTTTTTTTTTTGCTCAGGATTGCTTTGGCTATTTGGGTTCTTCTTTTGTTCCATATGAATGTTGGGGTTGTTTTTTCTACTTCTGTGAAGAATGTTATTGGTATTTTGATGGGGATTGCATTGAATCTGTACATGACTTTGGATAGTACGGACATGTTCACAGTGTTAATTCTTCCAATCCAAGAGCATGAAATGTCCTTCTATCTTTTTGTGTCCTGTTTAATTTCTTTCAGCAGTGATTTGTAATTCTTACTGTAGAGATCTGCTTGTTTAGTGATTCCTAGGTATTTCATTTCTTCTAATGACTACTGTAAAAGGACTCATTTTCTTGATTTCTTTTTCTGCTATTTCATTATTGGAGTATAAAAATGCTACTGATCTTTGCATGTTGATTTTTTATCCTGGAATGTTACTGAAATTTTTACAGCTCTGAGAGTTTTCTGGTAGAGTCTTTAGGTTTTTCTATATATAGGAACATATCATCTGCAAACAGGGACAGTTTGACTTCATCTTTTCCAATCTGGATGCCCTTTATCTCTTTCTCTTTTTTGATTGCTCTGGTTAGTACTTCTAATACCGTGTTAAATAGGAGTGGTGAGAGTGGGCATCCTTGTCTTGTTCCTGTTCTTAAGCTGAAAGCTTTTCCCTTTTTTCCCCACTCAGGATGATATTGGTGGTGGGTTAGTCATATATGGCTTTTATTGTTTTGAGATAAATATATGTCATACATGGCTTTTATTGTGTTCCTTCTTTACCTAATTTGCTGAGAGTCTTTATCATGAAGGGATGTTGAATTTTGTCAAATGCTTTTTCTGTGTGTATTGAGATAATCATGTTGTTTGTGTTTTTGATTTTGTTGATGTGGTGTATCACATTTATTTATTTGCATGTGTTGAACCATCCTTGCATCCCTGGGATGAATCCCAGTTGATTGTGGTGAATAATTTATTTTTTATGTGTTATATTCCCATTGCTAATATTTTGTTGAGGATTTTTGCTTCTATGTTCATCAGAGATATTGCCATGTAGTTTTCTTTTTTGTGTATCTTTGTTTGATTTTGGTGTCAGGGTGATGCTGGCCTCATAGGATGACTTTGGGAGAGTGGCCTCTTTCAATTTTTTAGAATAGTTTGAAGAGAATTGGTATTAAGTCCTCTTTAAAGGTTTGGTAGAATTCAGCAGTAAGGCCACCCAGTCCTGGGCTTTACTTTGTTGGGAGACTGCTGGTTACTACTTCAATATTATTGCCTGTTATTGGTCTGTTGAGGTTTTCTATTTCTTCTTGGTTCAGTCTTGGTACTTTGTATGTGTCCAAAAATTTATCCTTTTCCTCCAGATTTTCAAATTTGTTGGTGTATAGTTGTTTATAATAGTCTCTAATGAGTTCTTGTATTCCTGTGATAGTGGTTGTAATGACTCCTTTTTCATTTCTGATTTTTTTCTTTGGGTCTTCTCTCTTTTTTTTTAGTTAGCCTTAAAAATGGCTTGTCTATTCTGTTCATCTTCTTAAAGAAACAACTTTTCATTTCATTGATCTTTTGTATCATTTTGGGGGTCTCTATTTCATTTAGTTGTTCCAATCTTAATTATTTCTTTCCATCTACTAAGTTTTGGATTGGATTGTTCTTGTTTTTCTAGTTCTTTGAATTGTAGGTTGTTCATCTGAAATATTTCTATTCTTTTGATGTAGACATTTATTGCAATAAATGTCCCTCCTAGTACTGCTTTTGCAGTATCCCATGGGTTTTGATATGATGTGTCTTTATTATTGTTAATTTCAAGAATTTTTTAAATTTTCCGTTTAATTTCTTCTTGGACTCATAGGTTGTTCAGTAGTATGTTTAATTTCCATGTATTTTTGTAGTTTCCAGAGTTTTGCTTGTTATTGATTTCTAGTTTTAATCTGTTGTGGTCTGAAAAGGTACTTGAAATAATTTAAATTTTTAATAATCTGTTGAGACTTGATTTGTGACCTTAGATGTGGTCTATCCTAGATAATGTTCTATGTGCTGATGAGAAGAATGTATATTCTGTAGTTGTTGAATGAAATGTTCTATAGATATTTCCCAGGTCCAATTGGTTTAAAGTGTAGTTTAAGTCCTGAGTTTCTCTGTTGATTTATTGAATAGATGATCTGTCTGGTGCTGATAGAGGGCTGTTCAGGTCCCCTACTATTATTGTATTGAGCCTATCTTTTCTTTAGGCCTAATAGTGTTTGCTTTATATATCTGGGTCCTCTGGTGTTGGGTGCAGATATATAGTTATGATTGTTATGTCTCCTTTCTTTTTTTTTTTTTTTTTCCTTTTTGTCTTTTTTCGTGACTGGCAACGGATCGCAACCCTCAGTGTCGTGCCTGTACCGGACCGGGACCGGCAACGGGATCGCAACCCTCGGTGTTGCGCCCGCACCTCACTCAGCCAGTGAGCGGCCGGTCTGTATGTGGGATCTGAACCCTTGGTGGGAGCGCCGCCGCGCTCCCAAGCGGCTCACTGTAGCAGTGCACCACTGGGCCGGCCCATTATGTCTCCTTTCTGAATAGATCCCTTTATCATTATATTGTGGCCTTCTTTGTCTCTTTTTATGATTTTGGTTGAAAGTCTATTTTATCTGATATAAGAATAGCTACTCCTGCTTGTTTTTCATTTCTGTTCAGATGGTATAATTTTTTTCATCTTTTCACTGTTATTTTGTGTGTGTCTTTACAGATAAGGTGAGTCTCTTGAAGACAGCATTTAGTTGGGTCTAGTTTTTTAATCCAATCAGTCATTCTGTGTCTTTTGATTGGGGAGTTTAATCCATTTACATTTAAGGTTGTTATTGAAAGGTATTGTCTTACTCCTGGCATTTTAACAATTTTCATCTAATGTTTTAAATATATTTTGCTCCCTTCCTTAATTTTTATTGTTTATCTTTGGTGTTTGTTGGTTTTTGGAGGCAGTAGGATACAGTTTCTTTCTCTTTCTTGTTTGCACTACTGTTCTACCAGTGGGTTTTGTTCTTTCTCGTGTATTCATGGTAGTGATTATTGTTTTTTGGATTCCAAAGGCAAGACTCCCTTGAGCATTTCTTGTAGGGCTGGCCAGGGGGCGATGAACTCCTGCAGTTTTTGTTTGTCTGGGAATAAACTATTTCTCCCTCATTTCTGAAGGATAGCTTTGCTGAGTATAGTATTATTACTTGGAAGTGTTTCTTCTTTTAGTATCTTCAATATGTCATCCCAATTTTCTTTTGGCCTGTAGAGTTTCTGTTGAGAAGACTGATATTAGTCTGATAGGGGCTTCCGTATAGGTGACTTGATACTTTTCTCTTGCTACTTTTACAATTCTCTCTTTGAGTTTCACCAGTTTGACTATAAAGTGTCTTGGAGAAGACATTTTGCATTGAATCTGATTGGGGATCTTTGAGCTTCCTGGACATGAAGGTCCATGTCTTTACCTATACCTGGAATGTTTTCCATTATTATTTCATTAAATAGGTTTTTCAATGCCTTTTCCTTTTTCCTCCCCTTCTGGAAAACCCATGATTTGAATGTTTGGGCACTTAAAGTTGTCTGCTAGCTCTCTTTGATTTTCTTTATTTTTTAAAAATTCCATTTTCCTTTTTTTTTTTTGTCCAACTGGGTTATTTCAAAAAGATGAGTTTGAGATCAGAAATTCTTTCTTCTGCTTGCTCTAACCTGCTGCTTGAGCTCTTGGTTGTGTTTTTTATTTCACTGAATGAATCTTTTGTTCCATGAATTCTGCTGCATTCTTTTTTTAGGTATTAATCTCTTCATAAATTTCCTCCTTCCTGTCCTGGATATTTTTTTTCTCATTTCATTATGTTGTCTAACTAAGTATTCTAGTATCTCATTGAGTTTCCTTAATATTGTTGCTCAAAATTCCTTTTCAGTCATTTCAATGGCTTCCTGTTCTTTAGGGTCTGGTACTTGAGAATTACCATATTCCTTTGGTGGTGTCATATATTCTTGTTTTTTTGTTTTTTTGTTTTTTTTTTTTTAATATTTGTAGTATCTCTATGTTGATGTCTGGTCATCTGGTAGAGCTGCTGCTTCTTCTATTACTGTGAAGTGAGCTTTGAGGAGAGAGACTTCTTCTTTTTCTGGTCTCTGCTGGTGACTTTCCTTGTGTCAATGCAATCAAGTGGGTGGCTAGCTGCTTACACAGTGGCTGTGACTGCTACTCAGGTGGCAGTAGTTGTAGCAGTGGCTGCAGTGGACCACCCACATGGAAGTGGTGTTTTGGGGTGCTCTTGCCTTCTGCCAGGTGGTAGAAACTGCCCATGGTTCCTGTCTAAGACCCCAGGTGTGCTCCTGCCTTCTGTTGGGTGGCCCTGCTCCATTCTTTATTACAGTACACTGTATATTTCCTTCATAGTACTTCCACAATTGGTGATTATTATTATATATATACATGTAACACACACCTGAGGGTACTTCAAAAAGTTGGTGGAAAAATAGAATTGAAAGATAATACAAATCTTTCCGTGAACTTTTTGAAGTACCCTCTTATACATTTACATATATGTATATGCATATATATACACATACACATGTGTGTGTATATACTTATAAAAATTGGTGCATCATAGTGAATTGGGCATCTTTTCACCTATTTCCTTACTATTTGGACTTTCTCATTTATGAATTGTTTGTTTCTTTGTTCATTTTACAATTATGTTATTTGTCCTATTGTCATTTTGAAAATCTATTTATGTAAGAATACTGTCTGATCTCTATATTGGAAATATAGATTTTTTTTTTTGCTTTTTTGCTTTTAATGACTTTATTGTATCTTTCACCATAGCAAAATATTATTTTTTATATAGTCGGATATTTGTTGCTTTTAGCATCTAGATTTCAGTCTTAGTTAAGAAGTTCTCTCTCAATCCCTCAATTGTACACAAAGTATTATTTATTTATTTATTTATTTGTAAGAATATTCTCCCTTTTAAAAAAATTAAATCTTTAAATCACATGCAATTTTTTGTGTGTATTTTTAATATCTTCCAGATCATTAATGACTTGTGCTAATACTGGTTATCAAATAATCCATCTTTTTCTTCCTAGTGGATGTATCATTTTTGTTAAATTTGCAAATATGCTGATGTCTATTTCTGGATTCTTCATTGTGTTCCATGATTTTTTCCCTCATTATGTTCCATTGATCTATTTGTATATTGGTTTGATCACAGTGGCTTTACATTAATATACCTTGTCCTATTTTAAAGCATATTTTAACATATAGTGAGGCAAGTTCCACCAATACTCTTGTTATTCATACTTTTCATAACTACTCTTGGGCATTTATCCTTCCACTCATGCCCTGATATTTTCTCTTCAATTCCCATCCCACTTTCCTAAAACAAATCCCCCCCACACACACATACCAAAAAAACCTGTTGGTTTTCTATTGGAATATTAAACTTATAAATTAAACTTAATTAGCTAAACCTAAATATTAAACATATTTATTTTCTTATTCAGGAATATGGTGTACTTACCCCTATACTGAGATCTTATTTTGTATTCTTCAATAATATTTTATAGTTTTAATCATGTAAGTCCTTGGTCTTTTTTGTTGAATTTATTCTTAAATATTTGATAGTTTTTGTTCCCCTTGCGAAATATTCCCCTGTCCCTCCTTTCCATTTCTAGGGGCTTATTGCTGTAATTGGGGAAATTTTAGAGTATTTATTATCAGGCACATTGATGAATGAGACTATAAATTCTACTATGCTTTTCTTAAAGTTGCTTAGGAATGTGTTTACACTAAGTTGTGTTAGTCTAGGGAGGCAAGAGAGTGATGGATAAGAAGTTTTTTCAGAGCTGATTATACTGTGTGCTGTACTCTAGCAATTATTTTGTGAAGTATAAAGCCCCAAGATGACTGAAGTGCTCCAGGCTCAGGTCCGATGGTCCCCACCATATGTGCAGTGCCAGTCCCAGGCTGGGTGGCTCCAGGCTGGGTTTATAAAGCTTGGCCTGGAAGGGAATGGTTATGCTTCCAAAAAGTCTTAGGTGTACTGACACCCCCTGGGGCTTCCTCTGCAGCAGCACACCAGGTGGCAAGGGTTTGGAAGGTTGGGAATGTGCAGGTCCATCACTGGAGGCTGCCGCTGCTGCTGCAGATCCTAGCTGCACTTGCTGGCTTTCTTCCATTTCCTTCATTAACCTTGATTAAGTTATCCAAGTGGTGCTGCCCTCTGTTAATCCATGTCTGCTTTAAACACTTGTCAATATATGTTTTTTTTTAGACAGTGCCTTTTCCATTACTTAAGTCTCTCTTATCTCAATAAGTACTTTTAACCTTAAATTCTACATTGTCAGTTTTTAATATTGACACGCTTTCTTTCTCTTTGCTTCTGCCTAGCATATCTATACCTGAAACTTTATTTTCAGCCATTCCTTATAAATTTGCTAAAATTTGTTACCTATGATTTTATCCAATTTTTAACCCACTCCAATTGTTTTGTCTCCTAAATGAAATTTGAATCCTTCATTTCTCTCCACCTCCACCCTTGTCACCCCAGCCCAAGCTGTCATTGCCACTCACTTTGATTCTGCCATGCAGCAGCCTCTCAACCCATCCATCTTGTCCCTTTTGCCCCCACCCCTGTCACAAAATCTCTCTTCCACACTGAGGGCAGAATGGCCTCTTCAAAATGCAAATCTGACCACCTCTTATTTCCCACCCCTGCTTCCCCCACATCTTCACATTTTTAAAGGACTTCCCATGAGTTTTCAGACAAATACAAAGATCCTTCTTGTGGCCCTGCGTGTTTCAGGCCCAGTCCACCTCTGCAGGCTCACTCTCGCCCTCTGCTCCTGGCACATTAACCTCCTTTAGGCTCTCGTCCGGCTGTGTCCACTCTCACCTAGGGTATTTGCACAGGTCATTAGTTCTGCCTGCAAAGCCCTTCCCTCCCCTCTTCTGCTTATCAAGACTCCAACTCATCCTGCAAATCTCAGCTCAAGCTTTGTTCCTTCAGGTCAGTCTTCGCAGACTTCCCTGTTCATGGCCGCTTGTTGCCTGGGCCCCTGTCTCTGTAGCACAGGATACAGCTGCTGTGTTCTCATTCTTGGGTAGGGATTGAATGAGGTCTGTCTCCCACACTGGATTCTACTTAATTATTCACCTGAGAGTAGAATTTCTGGAAGTTAGGGTTTTAAATCATGAAATATTTAAAAATTTTATTGAATGCCTTTTCTGTGTCTATTAATTTTATTTTTAAAATATATGGTAAATGCTATGCGTGATGCACTATGCTTAACAGTTACTAACTCATCTATTGCAATAATCGTATTGTTTTTCTTGATTCTGTTAATATGGTGAAGAGCATTCATAGGATTTATAATGTAAAATTACCTTTGCATTGCTAGAATAAACTCCACTTGGTCATGATGGATTATTTTTTCATACATCATTAGGTATGGTTTGCTAATATTTCACTAAAGATTATTGCATCTATGTTCAGGAGAGAGATTGGACTGTAATTTTCCTTTCTCACTTGGTTTAGTTTTCAATATAAAAGTTGTATATTAGCCTCTTAGAACTAAGGCTGGTGTGGGAAGTTCTTTCTTTTTCTTTGATCATAAAGGGTGTGTTTCAGATTGGAAACTATATGTTCATAAACATTTTGGTAATGTGGTTTTAATCTGCAAAGCTGTTTAGACATGGTGTTTTCCTAATTGTTTGACAGCTTCTTTTCATGTGTTTTTTATTTTTAATTTTATTTTTTGAACACTTCTCATGCCTTTAACATATTAAACATGTCCTGTAATTTTTATTTTCCTTGTTTTTTATTTTAACTTTAGTGTATCAAACTGGATACATTCTGTAACTTGCTCTTTTTATTTTATGCTATGTCTGAGAGTTATGCATGTGAATTTTCCAGCAATTCCAATATTTTCATTCTTTAGGCCTGATTCCATTATTTTTGTTTTACAATCTTTTTTGCTGAAACATAGTTGATTGCACATACGTGTCGGATACAGCATTGAATATCAATACCTGTGTGTAATACGTGATGCTCAAATCAGGATAATTACAGTATTTATCATTGTACAATGTATTCTTTTTTTTGTGATTCCATTATTGATTGCTTCCACTGACTTGGCTCAAGGAGCCCTGTTTCTTTGTATTTTTACTGGAACTTAATTTTGGGTAATTCTTCGAGGACTTGAAGTGCATTTGGGTGCATTTCTGCTGAGAGCATTTGTTTGTTTCTGTCAGACTCCTGGGGATTCCAGTCTACCTGAAGTTTCTCACTGTGCAGTATTTTCAACCATGCCAGTAGTGCAAATTTGGATCTGGAAACTTCATGCTTGCCAGTCTGAAGCCCCAGATTTTCAAAAGAGCTTTTCATTCCTTCTTCACCCAGAGACAAGGCTGATACAGAATTTCTCTCTCCTCCTTGGCCTTTGTGCCATGGAATTTTTCTAGTTCCCCCCTTCCATTGGGCTTGTAGAGCTCTGTGTCCCGGCCTTTATGAAGGTTCTTTGCTCACATTCCCCACTTTGTACAGGCTCAGGGCTTGTTCTCCTGCATCTCCTGCTTTTGGGAAGATAAAGGAGAAGCTTGAGGCAGTGAGGGCTGACAGGTGCTTCCAGACTAGCTAATGGTTCCAGAATCCACTTGGTTCTAGATTTGTGAACTCACTTTATTCCAGCCATTGAAAGAGTTTCTGTGCTTTGTTTCAGCTTAGACCACATTTAAAAGGATGTTTTAAAGATTTATCCACATTTTCCAAGTCTTTTATAATGAGAAGGTTGCAAGATATTTAGTCCACCATGTTGTATGAAACAGAAGTCAGACCGTTCTTTTATCCACGTTTAGTCCACCCAACAGCTTCTGTGGCTGCCTACTGTCTCCCCTCCTTTTCATCATTCTCTATCTTAAGGTTTCTACTTATTCATTTGTTTTGGGCTAAAGATCTTTCTTGAGTATGTTCATTAAGTGTGTATGTGAGTGACATATCTTTGAATTTTGCCCCTTTTCAAATAGCTTTCTTTAACCCTGAAAGAGGAATGCTGTCTTGGCTAGAAATAAGATTCCTGAGTTTTAGTCCTTTTTACCCTGTATAATGTTGATATTATTTCACCATCTTCTTAGCTTCTTATGTTGCAAATGCCAGTCTGATGGTATTTCTTTTATTACTTATTTATTACTTTTGCCCAGAAGCTTGCCAACTTTTATTCCAATCATGTAGTTTAGGAACTTTACATAACTGCACCTACATAAGTGGCATTCCTCTCTGATCTTGCTTGGAACTCTGTGAGTGGTTTCAGTCTCCAGGGTTTTTCTTCAGTTGAAGAAACTCCTTTTTACTACAGTACAAACCCATGATAATGCAAACTGTCTTGCTGCTGCCATCTGCCTAGCTCCCATCTCAAACAGGAGTGGCCTAAAATGCTTATGCTCTGTGTGGTAGAAAGGAGGAGGGACGTGGAGTGGACGAAAACATGAGAGCCAGGTGGAGAAATTGCAGCCAACCTCACCTCAGGAAATGGGGTCAGTTTTCTCATGGTCCACAACTACCTGTATGACTCCTGGTATTGCTACTATTGACCTAGAGGTCCCAGCCAGGCACAGCATCCAAAATTGTCCCCTTTGACTTTTAAGCTGGAGCAATAAGCTGTCAGCAAGTAGTGCTAAACCACAGCTGGGCCCCGGATGACTTTAGATCACACAAATGGACAACCAGGGGATTCAAGGCTGGCAATCCACACAGGTTCACCTGTGGACACTGCTTGACTTGATAATAGTGCACACCTCACATTTTTTACAATTGACTTTTTGAAACCCATTTAAGCCACACTAGCAGAATTCAACTGTATTTATTTTTTACTTTTTTCTATTTCTTTTTCTCCTTTTGTTACCTACACACCAGATTTTGGGGGTCAGCTTTCCAGAGGGTTCCCACTTCTTTGTATTCTTCCACCATGCTTTGAAATATTTCTTCTATGTGCCCTTGGATGGTAGTTTCCATCCTGAGACTCACTGCCCTCTCACTGAATTCATCTACTCTACTGATTATTTGGGAAATCATTATCTATTAGCTCTACAAAGTACTGCACTCTGATCTGCCTTGGCATTCTCATTGTTACTTTTCCTCACGTTGTTCTCTTTCTTCTTCAGATAGATTTGCCGGGCATGGGTTTTCTTTGTGCTGATCAATATTCCCATTTTTGGCTGCTGGGTCTTTATCTTTCTTTATAAGCTCCATGGGGCTCCTAACAGTTGTTGAAATGCTCCACGTAGTGTCCTCTTCCCCGTGGGTTGATGGTGCAGCTGACATACGGGCTCCCAGCCCTATCAGGCATGGAGTGGAAGGCACTCTGATCACCAGGCTCCAGCGTGGGAAGGATTCACCCACCTCTCAGCTCCTTCTTAACACACTGGTGGCCAGGCAGTCCAGGCACACTCACACAGAGCCCGCAATACAAGGAATTCTGTGGGTCAAGCTCTTTCCAGAAACCACCTCTTCCCGATCCCAGTCCTGGGCTCGCCAATACTAGTCTCCAGGCTCTTGACTCACTCTTGTAGGAGGGGGCCCTGCACTGAGTCTCCTCCTCAGGATCCCCGGAGTCGAAAGCCTAAACACACCTAGTGGTTCATCACCCCCCACTCCAGCCACATGACTTGGAAAAGGCAGGTAAGCTGGTGCTAGGAGGGAAGCACCAGCCAGCTGTGCTCAGGATCCTCAGCCATCCCATGTGTGCTTTTAAAAGCTCGTTTGTGATCCTGTTTAACATGTGTTTTTGGAATGTCTGCTCTCTGCTGGGCAATATGCCACCAGCAGGGGGTATAGGATGAGCAGTAGCCAATACGCTTCCTGTTGTTGTGGGATGTAGAGTCCAGTGTGGGAGACAGACCTCATTCAATCCCTACCCAAGAATGAGAACACAGCAGCTGTATCCTGTGCTACAGAGACAGGGGCCCAGGCAACAAGCGGCCATGAACAGGGAAGTCTGCGAAGACTGACCTGAAGGAACAAAGCTTGAGCTGAGATTTGCAGGATGAGTTGGAGTCTTGATAAGCAGAAGAGGGGAGGGAAGGGCTTTGCAGGCAGAACTAATGACTTGTGCAAATGCCCTGGGTGGCAGTGGACACGGCCAGATGAGAGCCTAAAGGAGGTTAATGTGCCAGGAGCAGACAGCAAGAGTGAGCCTACAGAGGTGGACTGGGCCTGAAACATGCAGGGCCATGGGAAGGAGTTCGTATTTGTCTGAAAACTCATGGGAAGTCCTTTAAAAATGTGAAGATGTGGGGGAAGCAGGGGTGGGAAATAAGAGGTGGTCAAATTTGCATTTTGAAGAGGCCATTCTGTCTGTAGTGTGGAAGAGAGATTTTGTGGCAAAGATGAGGGCAAAAGGGACAAGATGGATGGGTTGAGAGGCTGTTGCTGCACAGCAGGATTTGGGGTAAGTGGCAATGACAGCTTGGGCTGGGGTGACAAGGGTGGAGGTGGAGAGAAATGAAGGATTCAAATTTCATTTAGGAGATATAATTGACAGGATTTGATTGTGCATTGAGCAATAATCATATAATCATAGCTAATGTTTGCTGAATACTTTTTTTTAATGCACTAAGCACCATTGTAAACACCTTACATATATTATCTCCTTTAGTGCTCCTGGCAGCCCCATGAAGTAGGTTCTATTATAAGACCAATTTCACAGGCAAGGAAACAGAGGCACAGTGAGCTTAGGTCATACCCCAGGTAGGAAGTGGTTTCCTTAATTGCAATTGATTTGGATATAGGAACAAGGGGTAAGGATGATGGAGAAGGAGATATTAAGGGTGACTTGGTTTCCAATTTCTGCAAGCTGGGTTGGCTGAAGGGCCAAGCACTGGGCTCAGAAGCCTTGGAAGAGGACCAGGTTTGGGGAAGGAATTTAATTTTAATTTAGTTTTGAATGTGATGAATTGAAGATACATGTAAGACATCCAAGAGATGTCAAGGCGGCAGGCAGCTGGATATATAGGTCTGGAGCTCAAAGGAGATTTCTAGTCTGGGGATTATAAATAAGTTAGTCATCAGCATAGTCATCAGCCATGGGCACTAATGAGATCATGAGAAATGGAGTACAGAGTAAGAGGAGGGGAGACCTAGGATAGAACCTTGAGGATCTCTAGGATAGAATGGCCAGGGGAAGAGAATGAACCTGAAAAGCAGAAAGGCAAGAAGTGGCCCATGCTGTTGGAGGAAAACCAGGAGATTGACACATCTTGGAAGCCAAGAGGAAAAAAATTCAAAAGAAGGAAGTGGCTAGTGGTGTTAAATGCTGCTAGGAGGTGAAGTGAGATGAAGATAGATAAGTGTACATGGAGAAGTCTGGATGTGTGGGAAATGGAGGGAGGTAGCAGAGGGCTGCTGAAGGGGCCAGTCAGGAGACTGTGGGTGTGGTCCAGGTGCAGGATTGGTGGTGGCTTGGGTAAGGTGGCAGTTGTGATGGAGAGGACAGGGTGGAATACAGACATAAATGTAAGGGCGAGACTTGCCAATGAATTGGAATCGAGCATGGCTTCTAGGTGTGAAGCTAGTGCATCTGGGTGAATGGTGTTGCCATCCACTATGATGGAAAAAGAGATGAGCAGGGATAGATTTGAGGGTGGAAATCAAGCCTGTTTCGGCCATGCACATTTGAGATTTTTATAAAATATACAATGTATATACTCATATGAAGTCTTCGTATGAGGTAAGTAGTTTTAGACATAAAGAAGAGGTCATGGCAAGAGATAAAGATTCTGGAATCTTCTCTGTTGAAATGGCATTTAAAACATCAGGCTGGAATATATCAATCCCAGAAGAGAATGAACGAGGCCATCTGCTGAACATGCGAGGCAAAGTGGTGGATTAGGGGCTCAAACTGATAGTTTATTAAGGAGGGAGAAGAATAAATTGATGAAGGACACATAGAGAGACTTTATGGTCTTGAATATGGCACAGATGCTTCACTTTACTGGCACCTGAACACTGAGCTGTGTGATTTTCTTCATTGGGCCCGGCAGTCTGATTGTGGGAACCAAGCTGCAGACTTTAGTCTTTTGGGCTCCAACATTTTCCTAGCTCTTGTGTTTGTTTTCTTGATTTCCCACACCTCAAAATGCTGACTTGCATGCTGCAGTGAACTCATTGACCTGGAAGAACCAGGTGAACATTTCCTTGGCCTGTAGTGTTACTGGGTGCTCGTATCTTCCCATCTCGGGGATGCTGGCACAGGTGTGGGTACATCTGAGCTCACAGAGCCCATTGGACATTCGCCACCTGGGGCAATTTCCCCAACCTGACCACAGGGTCCTGCTTCTCTCCCTCAGAGTCATTTTTCTGTGTTTCTGGGTCCTGATTCATGAATTCATGATTCATGGTCAGGCCTGCCTAAGTTATGACTTTCATTACCTCTCATCTAGACTGTGGCAAGAGTCTCATAATTGGTTTTCCTGCTTCTAGTCTCTTCCCTCTCCAATTTGTTTTTTGGTTGCCAGATTAATCTTTTTGAAACATAGCTCTAATTCAGCCTCTCCCCAGCCCAAATATCTCTAATAACTCCCTATTTATAGAACAGCGATTTTCATACTCTGAACAGCCATGCCCGAGGGGCTCACAGAGATGGCAGTGGGTGTGTGGGCTGGGACGCTCGCACTCCTGTCCTACCTGACTGGCTCTACGTGATACCTGTTTTGCACATCAGCCTCTGGTGTATCATGTCAGGCTTCACAGAATTAGAATTCATTATTTTCTAGAGAATAGAGCAACCAGAAAGCAAGGCCCTTTCACATCCAAGCTCAGTTACATTTCAGGCCACTTTCCCACTGTTCTCTGCTCCTCGGTTCTAGCTAAAAGGAGCTGTTCCCCTTCCATCTCCAGATGTCCAACTCTGACCCATCTTTTAAGGATCAAAAGGTTCCTTCTCCATGAACCATTCCTTGGTTTCCCTCAGTTGAAATCATTTCTCCTTCTACTAGATTCTGAGAGCATTTTATCTGGCTCACTCATTTTATCTAGCTCCTTCTATCTAATGTTGGTATTTATTTGCAATATGTATGAATGCACTCCCCAAACTTGGGGTACAAATAGATTCACATCTCCTTCAACAGCAAATGCTTGTTAAGCACTATTATGGGCCAGACATGATCCTGGGTGCTGATGAAACAACAGGAAATCTAACAAAGCCCCTGCCTTTGTGGAATTCATATTCCTTTTTGTGTGTGTGTGTGTGTGTGTGACTGGTAAGGGGATCGTAACCCTTGGCTTGGTGTCGCCCGCACCACACTCAGCCAGTGAGCAAACCAGCCATCCCTATATAGGATCTGAACCTGCGGCCTCGGCGTTCCCAGCGCCGCTGTGCTCCCAGCGCTGCAATCTCCCGAGTGAGCCATGGGGTCGGCCCTGGAATTCATATTCCAATAAGAGTAAGAGGTGATAAACTGCTAAATATATACTGTGATATAGTGATTAGTTCTATGGGTAGAAGTAAAAAAGGATGGGAAAGGAGAGAATACTGGGAGGGTGGAGTGCTAT
Source organism: Galeopterus variegatus (assembly GCF_000696425.1). Lineage (NCBI taxonomy): Eukaryota > Metazoa > Chordata > Mammalia > Dermoptera > Cynocephalidae > Galeopterus > Galeopterus variegatus. The sequence goes on along the minus strand of NW_007733674.1, from coordinate 25,816 downwards.
AAGGCCAGGAGGGAAGGCCTCCCCCGTGAGGTGATATTTGAGCAGAGTCCTAACAGGTGAAGAAGCCTCACGGGAGAGTGTTTCAGGTGTAGAGATCAGCAGGTGAAAAGACCCTGAGGTGAGAGCAAGTTTGAGAAGTGACAGAGGCCAGCTTGCCTGGAGCTGAGTGGGAGCTGGGGGCAGGTTGCTGATAGTAAATGAGGTGAGGTCAGAGAGAGGAAGTTGTGAGAGACATCCCGTAGGCCAGCATAAGGATTTTGGTTGTTACTCTCTTATTTATAAGCAACTGCTTGAGCATTCACATGTTTATATAAGCAGAAAGTCTATTATCTCACCCTTGAGACCTCTCTTCCACCCCAAATTATTACCAACTGAGGACTGACTGAGTTTGGAGAGAGTCCTGTTTCTAAGTGCCAGGAGAAAAGGGGTCACTTTGGTCAGTCCATTACCACTGTTGCTTTAGTTGTTCCCACATGGGATCATCATAGGACGCTTGTCCTGGGCAGCCTGGTGGATGCTTTCCACGGTTATGGCCATGCCCCAGCTGGTCAAAATCCCTATCCAGGCCACAGGGGGGCCCTAAGCCTGAACTAAAAGATCAGAGGTCTCATATATCATCTGCTCAGCCACTGTTAGTAAGCTGCTGTTTACAGTAAAGCTTGACCACCTTGCTGAGGCACTGGGCTTGAGTGGCCTCCCGCCACGGCTACACACTGGACTAGCTGCCACCCCACCCCGCGCTAATCCTAGACGCTGGCATAACTCAGCAGAACTTCCATCCTGCCGAGTAGTGCCAGACACTTTTATAAGTCAAGTTCAACTCTACATGTTCAGCGCAGAGGCACAAGGCTATGAATGTTGAATTCTGTCTTAGGATGAATTCACCTCTAGACACAGCAGAGGAGACTGGTGAAGTATTTAGATTCCATCTCACCAGGCATGACAGGCTTATTTCTTCCATGTGACACAGGCTAATTGACAGGAAGAATCTGTTGGATTCACCTGAGTAACCTCCACAGCACACAGTTCCATCAGTGGCAGTCAGGAGGCATTTGCAGAATGAAATCTGATATCTTTTAAATGACCAAATCAATCTTTCATCTGTCGTGAAGTGTTTTAAAATGGGCTACCAGTGAGGAAATGATTTTCCTATTCTGCTTCAAGCAGCTGGTGTTTGTGGACTGGCGCACAGTGGTGTTTCCACATTCTATTTGGACAGACCCTGCTACAACCGATGTTCTTGCATTGTTAGCTGGTGGCCTTGAAAGTGGGTCGGGGCAAGGAAGGAGACCAAGGGGAGGCATCGGGGCGTTTGTATTTTGTAAGGGGAGAGCTGTGAAGAGGAGAGAGAGAGAGAAGGGAGGGCCCAGCAGGGTGATGGCCTCCTCTCCCCCCAAATGCCTCCTGAACCCAAACAACTAGAGACACAGAGGCAGGGTGAGATAAGGACTGGGAAAGCCATCGGCACCTTTGGGGATTTAATTGTGTCATTTTGTGTCCTGGATTCTGTTGGCTGGGAAGCTGAGACAGCTCCTGCACTCCAGCTCCCGCCAGAGTCAGGGCGAACCGGCCTCGGAGCTCAAGCAAGCCAGGACGGGTCACAGAGGAGACAGCACTGGCTTCCACAGCCCTCTCAGGACCGCGATCGTCTCCTCTGAGAGCCTGAGAACCTGGATTTATCTACTGTGCGGTTTTCTCTGTAAGCTGCCCCCGGCGGCGCTCGGTTAATTAGCGAGTCTCTCATTTCAACGTGACTCCTCTTCCTCCTCCTGCCGGGATCCGATCCGCAGTGAAGTCCCCGTGCTGAACCACGTGCCGCCTCGTTGTTTCCACGGCAACCGGCTGTAATCATCCACGTCCAAGTCCGCACCTTCACTCTGGGCTTCTGGGGTGGGGAAGCCCGGTGATGAGAGAGACAAGCTCACATTCAAGTACGCATACCCTGAACAATGGCTCGCAGGTGATTCTGTGAAGTAAATTGATTTGCAGAACTGCTTCTTTAGTTAGGCCTGATCCACTTGCCTCCCTCCCCCACCCTGTGCCAGGCTCACGTGGCCATAAGTCACTTAAGGGAATATTTTCATTTATCTCTTTGTATTAACTCTCCTTTTACATGTCTGCTTCTGGTAAAAAAATGAGAATTATGATATGCTAATCTTCTTGACCTTCTACTTAATTTAAATGCAATCTCTTTTCCTAATTTGTTCATATCTTTTCACTATAAGCCCTTTTCTGCCCCAAGTAAAATACACCTCTCAAACATGCACATACATAAACACACACACACGCACACACACAAGTGGCTCAAAGAATGTTCCGGATAGGCTATAGTGAAATTCTGGTCAATTCTTTGACCACATCAGTTAATTTGGTTCTCAGGACAGTAGTCAAGCAGAGACCACACCAAGTGCACATTATTCTCATCTGACTTTCCAAATTAGAGCTGGTCCAGAATCTGAAGATGATTCTTGTCATTTCAGACTACTGCAAGAAAATCGCCCTTTTGCCATTTTCTGAAGTGCTGCTAATGAAGTTGAAGACCCCACGACACTCTTTAGTGGACTTTGTAACACAGTTGAGTGACTGTGCACACTCCGCCCAGTGTACTCATCTTCCTGGCTCGCAGCAATCAAGTTTTGACTTGAGCCAACTGAAGTGGGACTTTCTGGGAAGTGGACACCTGCTAGGAAAGACAAACCACCTCTGCCTTTCATCCCATCATCATGTTCAGATTGCCACCTCCTTTGGCTGAGTCACTGTGTGAGAAGGGTGTGTCTTTGAATTGGCACTTAGGGTAGTTTCAGGATTATGTTCCTCAGCCGTCAGCTCCAGCCAGTCATGGAGAGTGAAAAGCCCAGTTCCAGGTGGCAGTGCTCATACCACACCCTCTACCTTTTTTGTCATTGTCTTTCTTCAACTCACTTCTCTCCCTCCACGCTATTTCTGAATAGCTATTCGTGAGTGACCAGGTGACAGTTTTAGGGATAGGCAGATTGCTGTGTCACAGGGAAATGGGACCCCTATCCAGGCAGGAAGACATCATATGTGGTGAACATCGTCACATTTGGCCACCACTGACACGCTGGGACTCATTGTGGACTTTAATGATCAGAGTTTCGGAGCGCAGGAGAAGTGTCCTCTACTTAGTTTTGCTGGAAGTGCTTGCTGGTTCCTGAAGTGATGTGATGTGTTGCCTTGTATGTTTGTCCAGGGAGACTTCTCCGATAGCTGCAGTACACACAGGGCCCAACGCACGTTTAGGGCCCATGAAAATGTTTTAATTTCTTTTAAAGTCAGAAGGAAAAAAATGAATATGATTCAGCTTAGATTATATTCATCTTAAACTAATGTAGTCATCAAATACAATTAAATTTTTTTTTTTAATACAAGAAGGGACCCACAAAGGCAAAACTGGCTAGGGCCCACTTGCAGCACCCGAGTGTGCCATTTCTAGTTATAAACCCCTTCAAACAACAAGTCTCACACACATGAGAGTGATGGTCTAAGGTGCTAATAACACAGAATGCAACAGTAGGTAATGGTACCTGCAGTCAGGGTTGAGGGTTAAGCTACCTGTCTCTTTTTTTGTCTTTTTAAACAGTGTATGCTTTCTGTGTGTGTGCGTGTGATTTGCCAAAGGTCTTCTACAAATCCACCTTCCCATATCCCTGCCCTTGGTCAAGTAGCTTTCTTCTAAAATCTTTCTGAAAATTTAAGAATTGATACTTATTTCTTGAGACACTGAGGAAACTAACTTGGCCATTTCTCATTATGAAACAGTTCATGTTCCCAGCTCCTTGGAAAGGCTGGAAGGATGCTTTAGAACACTGGCTATTTTAGCTAAGAACGTTAATCATGCTGATTCTGCTGCCAGCTGAGGTTATACCATCTCATCTTCCATTTCCCTTGTCATAATCATTTATGCTCTACCCCTTGACATGACACATAAGTCCTTTTTATTATATTACATATTAAATACACCAGAGCACACTAAAAACTCTTTGTTATCCAGTAAAATATAAAGTGGGTCCATCTTGATCTCCTCTTAAAAGCATCTACTTACTGGAGTGCCTAAAGGCCCTGCCTAAAGCTCTTTTACCTGCAGGGCAACAAGGAGGCAGGAACTTCATGAAGTCTATAACACGGCTGCAAGAACTTTAAAGCATTCAAGTTTTTTTGTTTGCTTGTTTGCTTGTTTTGCTTTGTTTTTGCAGGGGGGAAGAGTCTGGGAGATTGGATCCATTCTGCACATGGAAGGAAGGAAATCAGTTTTCTTTTTTTTTTTTGTCTTTTGTCTTTTTCCGTGTCCGGCAACGGATCGCAACCCTCGGTGTTGCTCCCGCGCCTCGCTCAGCCAGTGAGCAGGAACCGGTCTGCATGTGGGATCCGAACCCTCGGGCGGGAGCGCCGCTGCGCTTCCCAAGCGGCGCACTCTCCAGTGCGCCACCGGGCCGGCCCCAGAAATCAGTTTTCATTGCCTACTGTGTGCCAGATCCTATGCTGGGTTCGTTAGAAGACTGTCTTCTCTGAAGCTCATAATCTACTTGTTATCTTTATAGGTGGGAAAACCATCTCTCAGACGGTTAATTGACTTGCCCTAAGTCACACGCAGCTATTAATGTGTAGAAATAGGATTTAGATCCAGGTCGGTGTGATAGACAGCAGGGCCCATGCCTCTTCCTCTGCATCCCGGGTCAGCAAACTTTTTCTGTAAAGGGCCTGATAGCAACTCCTTCACCCTGCCATTCGAGCATAAAAGCAGTCACAGACAATGTGTAAACAAACGGTCCTGGCCATGCTCTTGAAAAACTTTATTTACAGAAATAGGCAGTGGGTGGTAGTTTGCCGAACTCTGCTTTCCACTGTGGGTTCTCGACCCTAGCTGCCATTGGAATCACAGGGAAGCTTTAAAAATTCTTGATGCACAGATCTCATTCCATATCAATTAAATGACAATAATTTTTAGAGAAAGCTCCTTCGGGTGATTCCTACAAGCAGCCACAATTGAGAACCACTGCTCTATGCCTTGTTCATGAACCAAGTTAGAATCAAGCCAAGTTACACACACACACACACACACACACACACAAACCAGCGAAATTTACAATCCTCTCCATCTGTCCAAATCCCTTCTTCCCTCTGGAGCCAACCAAAATCCTACCCCCTCAGTTACACTTTGTTGTCTTGATCAGAAAAATCGAGACCTCCCTTACCTGAATTCCACAAGATTGTGTTACAGAATTAGTCCTATTGCAATATGTACATATATATTTTTATCATTGTCTCAGTGGTTATTAAAATCTTCTATTATTTAAACTTGCATGTGGATAACATCCTTCAACAGCCTGCAAACTGGGTTTTGGGCTTTCCTCACAAGATCTCACACAGGACCAGCTATAAAGTGAGTGCTGGTAGGGGCAAAGAGCTTTCTTGAGGGAGCAGCAATGAAAATGCTGAGGGTTAGAAATGAATTTGAATACCGTTTGGTAGAATTCAGTAGTTTTCCTGATTTTCTTCTTTTTTCCCTAATCTGCTTCTACTTCAATCTTCCCTACCTTAGTTAATATCAACTTCATCTTTAAAAATCTTGGAATTGAGCTTGACCCTCTCTCCTTTCTCTTACACCCACACTGAAATCAGATATTATAAATTGGCAGTTCTACCTTTAACATATACACAGAGTCTGATTATTACTTAACACCTGCACCGCTGTTACCCTGGTCCAAGACATCACTTCTCACCTGGATTATTGCCAAATCCTCTAAAGTGGTCTCCCTTCTTCTGTCCTGGCTCCCTGCTCTGCTTGTTCTCAGCACAGCATCCAGAGTGATCTTGTTCAAACAAGTTTAACTCTTCTTAAAATGTTCCAATGGCTTTTCATTTCACTAAAAGTCCCAATAAGGCATGCTTTTATTTCTCTGACCTCATCTTCTACTTTTCTCCCCCTTACTTGCTCAATTTCAGCCCCTCTAGCCTTCTTGCTAATCCTTACACAGCCAGGCATGTTCCCACTTCAGGGCCTTTCCACGTGCTGTTTCTTTTTGTCTGACTGCTCATCTCCTTGATATCTATATGGTCACTTCACTCACTTACTTGAAGTCTTTGTTCAAAGTCATCCAGTGAAGCCTTTGTGACCACACAAAGGCTTTGAATCTCCCTTTCTCCTTTGATAAACTCCATTCCCCTCTCTTGCTTTGTATCGCTCCATAACGCTTCTCACCATCTGACTTACTATAGAGTTTACCTTTTTTTGCTTATTGACTGTCTCCCCTAATTAGAATGTAAGTGCGATGAAGGCAGGGTCCTTGACTGTTTTGTTTACCTTTATCTAGTGCCTAGAAAAATGCCCAGCACATAGTAAAGGACATTTGTCATTGAGTAAAGGAAAGGCTGTCAGCCTGATAGGCAGTTTCCTAAGAACATGTATGTTGGTGTGATGGGCATCTGTGGTTTTGTTCCATCAGGCACCCATTTACTTCTCTTATGGTAACAGGATCCTTTTATTCTATAAGAGACCATGTTATTTGAATGGAGCAGTTTCCGGCCCCACCCCAGCTCCATGGTGGGCACACCATTCTGTCCTTGGGTGCTCTGTGTCTTTGGTTATAGTCACTGGAGTTATTCATTTAAGATTGAGCATGTCCAGCCCAGGCCAATCCAAATATTGTTTGTGACCATTCTGATGAGAGATTGCAGAAGATTATATTTCTCACCACGTGGCAAGAGCCATTCAAAAGACAGAGAAAGAAATGGAAAGAAACTTAACACTATTGTTTGAACTCTGGACTCACACATTCCTAAAACTAAATCTGCCCTGGATATTTTAGCTGTGCAACTAAGTACATTTCTGTTATTATTTAAGCTTGGGTTTCTGTCACTTGAAATTAAAAGAGTCCTAAAAAATAAATCTGGTATGAAAACACTCAATTCTATTGCTAAAAATATATATATATTGCTTTTTACAAAGATTGATTACTTTGTGAAAACTGAGGCAATGTGATAAAGATTGAATGCGTATGTAATTTATAAAGAGATGTTACAGAGGCTTCTTTTTATTGTTTGGTATGGAATGGTGTCTCTAATTTTTTACAATTAACTCAGCCAGCATATTTAGCATTATTAACTTTTATTGAGCTTTAAATTAGTGAATTAATGAACAGTATAAGTTATATTCTGGAGTTCTAAATAAGGAAAGACACAAAGGACCTCCTTATGCTATGCTAGGTTAATTGCAAAATAAATGACAGAAAGGGCTTCTGCTTTAATGCAGCCCTCATCTTGGTGTCCCCTTTGCAAAGTGCCTGCTGCATGGTTAATATTCAGTAAATTTTTACTGAGTGGATCAAAGAACAATTGAATGATTGAGAGTTAGCTGTTCTTAGGATTTTATTGGGTCATAGACTTCGATGAAAGCTCTTCACAGAAAAATACACTCCCACGCACATAATACACACACACACACACACACCTTTGGATTTTGCAGTATCCTTGAAGCACTCATAAACTTGCAAGGTCCTTAGATCTTAGGGTAAGAATTGCTTTGAATAATCCCACTACAACAGATGATCCAGCCAGTATTTCCATCTAGAATGTTGATGTTGAGAAGGTGATAAACCCTTTTAAATAGGGACTACTGAGGCAGGTTATTGCATTAGCAGTTCAGTGACTAAGTGGCTTTGAAGTTAGAAGTGGATTGCCTTGGCTAATAAATACATGTACGACATCAAGTAACTTAGCTAACCTTTTTGAGCTTCCAAATATGGAAGATGATATCAATAATTTTCAGTTTCCAAACATGTAAGATGACAGTAATAATCCAATCTCCCTCCTATGTTTGTGGTGATGACTAAATCATTGATGCATGTAGACAATTAGCACAGTTCCTGCTGCATGCTACATAGTAAGCATTCAATAAATTATGCTTAAGGCGTTAAAACCATTTACAAAATGTAATACATTAAATAGAGTGAACTAATTTTTGTCTACCATAGCTCATGTGAGAATGCAGCCAGCCAATAGAGAAGTAACTATGGGAACTTTTACAGCTTGGGTTCTATTATTTATGACATGAAGTTATATTTTCTATATATTATGAAAAGTTGATTTCTATTGCCTATAAGATAAAAATGACAATCCCTCTAACTAGTAGTCAAGACCTTTGTATTAGTAGGAACCCATGGACCAGCCACAGTCTAGAAGTTAAAAGTCAAGTTAGTTAAAAGTTGATCAAGTAGGGCCGGCCCGGCGGTGCACTGGATAGTGCGCCGCTTGGGAAGCGCGGCGGCGCTCCCGCCCGAGGGTTCGGATCCCACATACAGACCGGTTCCCACTCACTGGCTGAGTGAGGCGCAGGAGCAACGCTGAGGGTTGCAATCCCATTGCCGGTCCCCGGTCCGGTACGGGGGCAACACTGAGGGTTGCGATCCGTTGCCAGACACGGAAAAAGACAAAAGACAAAAAAAAAAAAAAAAAAAAAAGTTGATCAAGTAACCTTGTAAAAGACCCAGCCAGAGTTGCTATCCATTTAATTTCTAGGCTTTCTCTTTTGTCACTGTTCATTCATGTGTTGATTATAAAACCAATTATAGTAATTGTTCAAACCACAAAAACTTCATTTGCTTGGGAAAATTTCTTAATTAAAAAAGCTGCTTTTTCACAATGAAAAGGAGTATGTAAAAATTCATGGACACATAATGAGGCAACTTCAACATGTTTATTAGCCAATTAAAAAGCATCATTAGTTATTTGCTCTGTTCTGCCCCTCTTCTCCACCAATGGTTCATTCAGCAATATTTATACAGGATCTTTTATGTGTTGGGTGCTGTTCCAGGTTCTGAGGGCCAATAAATACCTGTACCTGCAGTCAAGAGAGTGTTATAATAAACTCTTTACTACTACTTTCCTTCTAAAGTGCCATCAGTACTTGAAGATTTTGTTGTGGGAGTGTTACTGATGGTAAAGAAGAAATGTGCCAATGTCAAGGCTCAGCAATGAGGCTGAGTGAAGACAGGCCATTCATACTCCCCATCTTAAATGGCCTTGCTCTAAGTCAGGGCTCTCAAACTCAAATGCCTTCAGGAGCCACAGAGTACCCTAAATGTGAAGGTGCTGGGTGTGCTGCATTTGGAGAGTTTGAGCCTGCTCTAGAGACATTACTTCTGTTTTTCATAACATGGCTCTTGCCTGAGCAAACTCATCTATCAGCCATTCGTTTCTAACCACTGCTCTGAATGAAACCCCAAAGGGAGAGTGGCTGAACCAGGTGTTGACAAAATTTTTCTGCCGAGGGCCAAATCATAAATATTTTCGGGTTTGTGGGCCATACAGTCTCTGTGACAACTACTCAACTCTGCCATTGTAGCTCAAAACCAGCCACAGACATAAACACATAAGCATGGTTGTGTTTGGCAGGACTTAGTCTGTTGTCCACAATGGGCCAGCCTGGCACCTGACCACCTTTCTAGAGAAAGAGTGAAAGTGGGTCATACTCATCTGAGAACCCCTAAAGCTAAGCAGCACCTAGCATATGGCAGAGGTCCAGGAAACATTGTTAGATCCAATGAATTCAGCAGAAAGTATATTCCTAATGATCACACTGGTGCTCAGAGCTCAAATCTCCTCTCCAGGAAAAGGGCTGAAGATGAAAAGTCTTGAACTTGGAAGCATTTCCCTGAGCAAAGTCCGGGATTGGACTAGATGAGCCCTGAAGTTCCTTCTAGGCTTGAAAAACTTGAGGGAAAGACAGAAAATAGACGGAAGGCAGAAAATAAAGTCTCTTGAATAGATCCTCTATTCCAGCTTCCAAATGCAAGTTGAAGCAACTTAGGGATTTCAAGTGTCTACATTTTGCACAATGTAAAAAAATTTTACATAGTTCTTTTACTGACTTGAGGTGAGAAGATGATTTTGTCTCCTACTGAAGCCATCTTCAAGCCACCTTGGCTGAAAAGTGCTTACGCCATGCCCAGTGCAATAGTTTAAACAGCTTAAACTGTCACCTCCTCTCCAAGTAGAATATAAAATGATTTCTTAAGCAAACCATCCCTCGTGGCTTCTGATTTCCATCAAATGACTTGAGTAGCTGTCACACCAACTAGGTGAGCTCCTATTGCAAATACCAACAGCACAGCCTGAGCATGGCTTGCTCAGAGATTTAGACTTGTGCAGAATAAAGAGAAAATGCCTCGTCATGTCCTTTTTAGGAAAAAAAACAGTGGAGAGAAAAGCCAAATGAAAAGGCCCCACATTCATTTGACTTGTGAAGCTGAAATAAGCAAAAGGTGATTTGTAACAACTGTTATTAGAAGTAAAAGAGTCTGAGTCCGTTTTAGAAAGATGTTAAAAGCAAAGAAGGTGGCCCAAATGCTTTCTATACATTATGCTTCCTTTTTATTTCCCTACATGCAGCACTCATGGAAAAAAAGTCACTTCTACACAACAGCAGCCTAGCCTGTTTGCTTGGCCCAGGAGTCTCCAAAACCTGCAGAAGGAACAGGAACAGCATTTGAGGGGGCAGTGAGGTATCGAGATTTGAAAATACACTGTTTTCATCTAATCCCTGCTTTGGGTCATAGTTATCGAGTCAAAGGGTTAGGTGAAGATCTTCCTATTCTACAGGTGGATTATTCCAGAAGAAATATGGTAGAACACAAATGCTGCAGTCATATGGCCCAAGCTCAAACCCAGCTCTGCATCCATATCCTTGGGCAAGGTACTTATGTGGTCTATGTCTTCCTCATTTGTAAAATTGGAAGCAATAATAAAACGTCACATGGAGTTAGTGTGTGGATTAAGTGATCATACAATTCAGAAATAATATAATACAGTCTGGCATATGGAGTAAATGCTCAGTAAATGTTGGCCATGGTCCTTTGGCTGGAGTTCTACTGGTGGATAAGATGAGTAATAGTCACAACAGATTTTTATTAATTTACATCTTGCTCTCCAGCTTCTGGAGACAAAGATCCTTTAAAATTTAATATTCTAATCTGTGAATACATACAAAGTTAAATTTACTTTTTTGCTCAACCAATAAGAAAATCCAGTAAAACAAATTTATATTCTCTTTCAAATTCCCACGATACTACCAGGGTCAAAAATGTCATGTTTCAACAAGATGGCTTGGACAGAAGATGACAGTTTGATTAAAAACTTCCACTAGAAAAATTGCCCTATAACTCTGGGTCCCTAAAGTACAGCAGGATAAGCCAGGTGGTGACTGCCTTCTAACAAATATAAATGACACAATTGTTTACTTGGTACAATTTAAATTCAGCCTTAAAGCTCTCTACAGTCAATTTTGGTCACTGATCCCCTCTAATGGAAGATTAAGTGCCTTGAGGCAAAAGAAAAAAAGATATTTGTTTTGACATTATGAGATCAATAAGTGCTGGAAGTCACTAAACTACAAAGTAACAAGGCCCTGAGTATATTTAAAAATGTAGATTTAGATTTCATATAGTTTAAAATATATAAAAGAAGTTAATATTAGCAAGTGAGAAATTATAAGTGATTTCATTTTATTCTTTTGTCTGGTTTCAGGACAAAATTTATCTGCTAAATAATTTTTCTAAAAAGATCAAATTGAATTAAGAGTTAGGTTTGAAAAACGCTTTGCTGAAACATTGGTCATTTAATTGTACCATTTCTATTAAAAGCTCTTGAATATGAGCACTCATTTAATTCCGTAAATTACTGAACCTAAGTGCTTTCATTATGCAGCCAAAGACCATGTGAGTCCAAGTTTTCATTTAGAGACAGGCATTGTTTTTTCAATATCATGCATCCCTTTTCAGGTACCTTGCCTGTGCGGGGTCTGAGGGCTGGTGCTATGGTTTGAATGTGTCCCCCCAAAGTTCATGTGTTGGAAACTTAATTTCCAATGCAATGGTGTTGGGAGGTGGGGCCTAAGGGTTGCCAGCCAGTGGAGCATTGACTTTTCCTTGGCATTTCTAATATTAAGGGACTCTTAAATTCTAGCTCCCTATTGACTTTGTCTCTTCTGAACCTTATGAGGTATGGGGGCAATGATGCATAGTAACTACAAAGAATAGATCCAGGCATCCAATAATTCCCCAAGGTAGACAAGTAATTAAACTGTTACTGGCCTGGATTATAATGGACACTTACCTGTTGCTGAAATGGGAAGCTCTGAATCTCTCAAGATAACGTATTGTAAAGTAACTGTAAAGTAACTTTGAAGAACTGTTCCCCTCTAAACACCTTAATTTTCTGACCTCAAGTTTCAGAAATTTGCACACTCTTGACCCCGTTTTTTTTTTTTTTCTTTTAAACATGGTGCTACTAAACAGCCACCATACCCTTGTTTAACTTAAGCAAATTCTACTCTAGGGAATTGGATTGAGAGAGAGAAAGAGAGAGACAGAGACAGAGAGCGACTGTGTGTAATATTTCCAACTATTCCACTTTCTGAGTGTATGCCCTGGGGTCAGGAGGAGAAGAAAGCCTGCAATTCACTCAACAGCTGTGCTTCCTTCTCTAACAGTGGGAGCATCTTGCCACACTGTATGATTCTAGTATTTAAAAAATGCATTTTTATTTTAACATGGTCACTAAAATTGAGCCAACTACTTCATTGATGCTCAACTAAAGATCCTGGAAGACAAACTAGTGTAGGTAATCTTACTGAGAGATGAGATGGTCTCCAACAAGGCTCTTTTCTAAAGAGTTTTTAAGGGTAGTAATGACCAGAGACAACGCCCACTTTGTATTGTCTGTAGAGCAGAACTACTGTTTGAGACACTTCTCTCCTATGTTTTTCTGCATAGTCATTTTATAAACTGAGGCTGAGAGAATATATTCACTGCTCACCTTACTCAAATTATTTATTTGGACTAAAAATTGCACACTTCTCAGGAGGTGCACTAGAAGCAGAGAAACCAGATACTTCATATTAATAACATTATAAAAATTTTGTCTACAGATCTGGTTCTATCTTCAGGAGCAAATCCCATGAGAGTTAGGGAAATTCGTAACTGGTAGACTAGCTGTTGGCATTGATTGATGAACTCCTGGATGAATGCAGCCCTAGCTTGCTTGGCATTTATATCCATGCCTTGGCTGAGAGTTTAGAGGGCACATTGATTTAATTTGGGGATGACAGGAGTCTGGAAAGAATAGCAAATAACTGATAGAATTAGGATTCATAAAGATTTTGACAGGCTGGAGCAATGGGAAAAATCTAACAAGATGAATTTGAACAGCAATTGGTAGAAGATCCTGCACTTAGATTAAAAAAAAAAAAAAGCCAGGACTCACATTACATTCCAGGGAACTTAATGATATAAACCTCCAAGTTTGGGATTATTAAGTGCAGGCAGCTACTGTGCATGTAGTGGTGGTAGGTTATGGTTTATCGGTAGCAGATTTGAGGGTTTTAGGTGAAAGCTGGTTCAGGGAATATAGTGCAGCTGCCAAAATCCAGTGGGATCTTAGGTTGCAGAAATAGAAATAGAAACACGCTTGATTAGCACGGTAATGTTGGGGGTTGGGGCAGTGGGAAAAACAAGTGGGAAGGAGGAGGTCAAGAATGTTATAAGGAATTTTTTCATTATAAGGAATGTTTCTCCCTCACTTAGTGTAACATGTCCTTCAGAACTTTCCTAAGAATAAATGCAAGGAAATGAGACATTTGATTTCTGAAAAATATCATTATTTTACCTTCACATTTAATTGGTAGGCTGAGTAGAAAATTTTAGGTTGGAAATATTTTCCTTTAGAATTTGAAGGTATTCTAGCCATTGTCTTCTGACTACCATAATTATTACTAACAAGTCCAATAACATTCTGATTCTTGATCCTTTGTACAAACCTGGTTTGTTTTTTTGTTTGTTAGTTTGTTTTTCTCTCTGGAAGTTTCTTTTCTTTGTTCCAGGAGTTCTGAAAACACAATGGTGTGCCTCCTTCATTGTGTTGGGCTCTCTCATGAAATCATGTTCAATGACAGGATTCAGTTCTGAGAAATTTTCTTGAAGTGTTTTGTTGGTTATTTCTTTACCTCCATTTTATCTCTCTAGATTATTATTAAAGATTTTTTTCCCTGTTATCTATATGCCAGGTGCTATTCTAACTATTTACAAAATATTAACTCTTTTCATCTACACTGCAATTCTGTTTTCCATTGTTTTACTTTTTGCTCTATTTTGGTGAGAGATTCCAAAACTTCTTCTGTTTTTCATTTCTTATGTTTCACTTTCTAAGAGCTCCCTTTTTTGTTCTCTGAATGATCTCTTAAAAAAAACTATCCTGTTCTATTTCATGTATGCAATATTATTTTCTCTAACTGACAGGTTTATTTGTTTTTAACTTTTTTCTCTCTGCCTAGTCT
>NW_007733674.1:842-10748 GCF_000696425.1 Galeopterus variegatus | reverse complement strand
ACCCTCGGTGTTGCGCCCGCACCGCGCTCAGCCAGTGAGCGGGAACCGGTCTCCACATGGGATCCGAACCCTCGGCGGGAGCGCTACCGCGCTCCCAAGCGGCGCACTCTACAGTATTGTTAAGTGAAAAGCAAGGCCCAGAGAAATGTATAAAATATGATTCCATTTTTCTAAAACAAATTTTAAAATCCCTATAAATGAAAATATATATTTATAATAATTTTATATTAAAATTGATTTCCCAGTTTGGGTCAGGTGGGAGTGGGGACAGGCTGAGGGAGTGAACACACAAGAAAAAGTAAAAGACAAGAAAAAAAAACCAGTGTGTGTATATTACAAATAGTATGTATAATATCATTTTGGTGTATAGTTACCAAAATGTTAACAGTGATTTACTCTGAATAATAGGATTACTTTTGTATTTTTCTACATGTTTCTGTACTTCTTTTTTGCAATGAACTTGTGTTATATGAATAACATGGAAAAAAATCTTTAAGAGTAAAAGTTCAGGGCTACCCAAAGATAAAAAGTTCTAAAAATGGAGGTAGCAGAGTTTTTCTCTGGCATAGAGGATAAAGGCACAGGCATTGTAATCAGAGAGACTGGATTTTAAATTCTGACTCTGGTGTTAATAAGGCCATCACTGTAAGGCTTAAGAGCAAGGGTTGCCTGGGGTTTGAATCCCTGCTCCATCATTTACCACACGTGTGACTTTAGGTGAGTCATTGGACCTCTCTGTGCCTTAGTTTCATCACCCAGAAAATTAAGATAATGATACTACTTGCTGTGTAGGATTACAATGAAGATTAAAAGAGTTAATATTTGTTGAATGGTTAGAACAGTGTATGCAAACTTGATATTCTCCTCTTTCTCTGCCTTCTCTGGTTTTAATTCATACATATTTTGTAGGATTCTATTTTACCTCCTCTTTTAGCTTTCCATTTATACTTTTTTCTTTTAACTTTTTCAGTACTTACCCTACGGTTTACAATATACATTTTTAGCTAATTTAAGTCCACTTCCAAATAGCACTATACCTTTTTATGTGCAGCACAAGTACCTTATAACAGAATATTTCCATCTCCTTCCTCCCATCCACTGTGACATTCCTGTCATTCATTCTACTTTTCCATATACTCTAATCTCCCAATACATTGTTCCAACTACTGCTTTTTAAAAAAGTTATCTTTTAGATCAATCCTCTGTTGCTCTTGCTTCCTTTATGTAGATCCAAGGTTCTGATCTGTATCATTTTCCTTCTGCCTGAGGATCTTCAAACATTTCTTGCAGAGCAAGTCGGCTGGTGAGAAATTCCCTCAATTTTTGTTTTTCTGAGAAAGCATTTATTCCTCCTTCACTTTTGACAGATACGTGGCTGAATCTAGAATTCTAGGTTGGTAGTTTTTTTCTTTCAATGCTTTAAAGATTTCATTTCATTCGACTTCCTTGCATGGTTTCTGACAAGAAGTCTGCTGTAATTCTTGTACTTGCTTCTCTATAGATGTTTTCATTCCTTTTGGCTTCTTTCAGTATTTTCTTTTTGTCTCTGATTTTCTTTAATTTGCATATGACATGCCTATGGGTTGTTTTCTGTTTTGTTTTATATTTATCCTGTTTGGTTTTGTTAGCTTTCATTGGTCTGTGATTTGATGTGTGTCATTAATTTTGAAAAGTTCTCAGCCATTATTACTTTAAATATTTCTTCTGCTCCCTTCTCTCTCTCTTCTCTTTCTAGTATTCCGATGATGTGTAAGTTACACCTTTCCATGTTGTCCCGCAGCTCTTGGTTGTTCTGTTCTGGTTTCTCCTCTCTCTCTCTCTCATTATTTTTCTCTTTGCATTTTGGTTTAGAAAGTTTCTATTATGTTCAAGCCCACTGATTTTTTCCTCAATTGTATCAAGTCTACTGATGAGCCCATCAAAGGCATTCTTCATTTCCATTATGGTGTTTTTTATTTCTAGCACTTCCTTTTGGTTCTTTCTTAGACTTCCAATCTTTCTCCTTATATCACCATCTGTTCTTGCATGCTGTCTACTTTTTTGTTAGCATATCAGTCATAGTTATTTTAAATTCCCATATCTGTGTCATGTCTGAGTCTGCTTCTGATGACTGCTTTCTCTCTTCAGACTGTGTTTTTTCATGCCTCTTGGTGTGCGTTTGATGGAGTTTGGATGTGTTGTCCCCCGAAAACTCATGGGGAAATCTGATCCCCAATGTGACAGTGTTGGAAGCTGTTTGAGTCATGGGGGTGAATCCCTCATGAGTAGATTAATGCTCTCTCTGGGGGAGAAGAGGTAGTAAGTGAGTTCTTGCTGTATTAGTTCCCACAAGAGCTGATTGTTTAAAAGACCCTGGCACCTCCCCTCTCTCTCTCTCTTGCTTCCTCTCGCCATGTGTGGCTGGCTGCCTGACACTTTCTACCATGAGTGGAAGCAGCCTGAGGTCCATGCCAGATGCAGCTGTCCCAGAATTTTAAGTCAAATAAACCTCTGTTCTTTATAAATTACCCAGTCTCAGGTATGTCTGTTATAGCAACACAAATGGACTAATACAGCCTTGTAATTTTTTGTTGAAAGTCATGCATGTTTTATTGAGTAATAGGAACCAAGGTAAATAGGCCCTCGGTGTGAGAATTTCCATTAATCTAAATTAGAAGTTGAGTTGGTTTAGTGTTTGTTATATCTACAGGCTTCAAATTGCTCTAGTTCCTTGCCTTTGTCTCCTCTGTTGATGTTGGGCTTCCCTAAATATCCTGCACAGAGAGAGTCATGCTGAAACCCTGTTGGTGTGGCCATAAGGTGTGGGGAAGAGGGAATATTCTACAATCTTCAGATTAACTCTCCTTCTTTCAATGGGCCTGAGTTTGTAGGTTGTATCTTTCACAGGTGTTTCTCCCCGCCTCCTTCTCGCTTCCCTGGCTGCAGTATTCCCAATCTATTTTCTTGATGCCCTGATTCCTGTTGACAAGTTGCCCATCCCCCGCTTCCCTGCAACATCCCCCACCTTAGGCAAGACAGGCTAGAAGGAACTGGAGTGGGAGAAACATCCTTCCTTTGCTTGGGCTAAGGCTCAGGCAGTGTTCCCCTGGAGTGTGTTACGGACAATTCTCTTGGTATACTGCACAGGGATTATGCTTCTCCTCCTACAAACACAGCCACAAGGGAATCTTTCTCTGATCTTTACCTCGAGAACTTGGTGGGGTTCCTGGAGGAAAAGCCTATCAAAGGGTGGGATCCCCACTAAAACTGTGGCCCCAGCAGTTTCTCACTCACCAGCTAGTCCACCGTCAGTTTTCAGCAATTTGTCAAAACTGCTAAGTGTCCTTGCCAGTTTATGGCAGCAGCTTCTGCTCCAGTAAGCAGATCTCAGATGCATTCTCTGTCTCTCCAGATCTGCGGGTGGCAGTTTGCCTTGTGATGAATACAAGAAAAGTTATCGATTTTCTGTTTGTCCAGCTTCTTGTTGTTAGGACAAGAGTGGTAACTTCTAAGCTCTTACATGTTGGAGCTAAAACCAGAAGGCTGTATACTTATTTTTATAAACCAATTTCTTAAACTCTCTGAACCTCAGTTCTGACATTTATAGAGTGGGAATAACAGCACCTACCTTATAGGGTGAGTGTGGGGGATAAAGAGGAAAATGTAAAGCACCCAGCACATGATACCCAGCAAGGGGTGGGATGTTGTACCCCCCTTCCCCCCAGTGAAATCACACAGATGTGCAGGTGGGAGAAGAAAGACCCCTGGGTAGGGACAAGGCAGAAGAGATTCAGTATCAGAAGGGTAGTTGGGGAAATAAACCTTTAAAATCTTTTTCATCTCTGAGGTTCCATGGTTCCCTCGCTCCAATTTTCCAATACGGTCACTCCTGAGCAGAATGCTAATTAACAGAATATGCAAAATAAAGAGCAGTTGTAACACTAATTAATGTTTTCATGTCAACAGCTAGTCCAATTCTGTACTTGTTTAAATCAAGACATCAGTGTCTTTGCAGTTTATGGAACTTCACACTGGAAAATGGCAATTATTTTGCTATCAAAACAGAACTGAGAAGCATGGAAACAGTGGTCTCTGCATCTAACACAGAGTCCCAATGGGTCAATGCCATGCTTTGATGGACAAATGATGACTTTGAGCTTCGTCACAGTGATCCTTTGGTTGGCAAACACTGGCTAAAGTGGCAAACGGCAGCCTCCTGTGTGCAGGGCAGGCAGACAAAACGCAGGGCCGGGCGTCAATCCCAGAACTAGAACAGTGCTTTCTTCCCCTGTTCCTCCTGCCACTCTCAGTCACAGGCAACTAAATCTGTACCATTTCAAAACACAGACATACTGGATTTTTCCATGCTTTGCTGTTTGATAGCCACGACTCTTTAAAGGAGTTGTGTCAGTGAAGGAATTGCTGTGTCCCCAGAGGCATTTCTGCATCTTCCCAAATATGCTTTGCACAACATTAACTGAAGACATGCACCTGAATTTATGGGGGTCATGATGATTCTCTGTCCCTTTATTGTAGACTCTGGAGAATCAGGAAAGATAGAGCCAGAGACTCTACCAAAAAACCAAACAGACCTGTCCTTATAACAGTTTTCATACAGGCTCTGATGTATTTGCTGTCTACACACTTCCTTCGTCCATACTCTCCACTTTCACCGAAGGTTCCACTCTTATGTGTTTACTTAAATGGGACAAACCTGGATTTTTACAATTAAAGTACGAAATTGTGCAGATGCATGGACTTTAAGTTCTTTTCCATTTCTTTTCTGATTTGACAGAGTAATGTTTTAATTATATCTACTAGTTAAGATTATTGAGCTATCCACTACATTATTACCCAAATGACAAATTATCAAGTAAGTTAAACAATCAGAATTACTGTTTTTTTTCCCTTAAGATTATCGGTCCTTGTAGGAAACCACTTCCAACTCAGATGGTTAAGAACACTCTAATAAAATAATTACTTATAAAGGTGTGAGCAGAGTTAAGGGAACTATGAAGGGAAGTTGGGGCATCCGGAGACCAATAAGAATGGGAAGTATTTCTATCTCTAGGGCTGGAGAGGTAAGGGGAGCCCAGGGAGAGCTGGAGCCCTGGAAGAGGCTCCCCTGCCTGCCCTCCCCGGGCAGGGCTTATAGTGATAACTAGAAACACAGTCCCAAGTAGAGAGGGAGTGGGAATGAATCCCCTGCCCCTCACCTCCTGGGGAGGCAAGGGAGGCATTGGCTCTCCAGCTTGTGCAGTGCAGGGCTAACAGCCTCCTGAAACTTCGCTGTGGGATCTTGGCTTGCGTCACTCAAGTTCCAGCCCTTCCATTGGCCAAAGCCAAGAGGGCCATGCAAATCGGAGGCTGGGCCCTGTATTCCTGGGGCTCCACCTTGTGGGGTGCAGTATAGGGCTCAGAGAGGAAGAGAATGGGCAGGGGAGAGAAACAGAGAATAACGAGCACCGTTACTTTTGCAGTCATGGCAACAATTGCTAGTCTTAGGGAGGGCCATGCAAATCGGAGGCTGGGCCCTGTATTCCTGGGGCTCCACCTTGTGGGGTGCAGGATAGGGCTCAGAGAGGAAGAGAATGGGCAGGGGAGAGAAACAGAGAATAACGAGCACCGTTACTTTTGCAGTCATGGCAACAATTGCTAGTCTTAGGGCTCTTACAAGACCCCTTTGTTTATATTAGTTTTCAAGGACTGATTTTTGATAAAGGGAGAAAATATATTGGTAGCAGTCATTCACACACAAAAGCAAGATTGATATTCATCTGACTACTCTCAATTTAATATTTTATCAAATAAAATGATTAGAACTAGTTTTATGGGATAAAAATCACTCTCCTTCTGTAGGAAGAAGGAGGAATCTCTATTTCTACCTGAGGCTCCTTTTGTTAATTATGAAGGCTTGCATTTTTAAGGCCAGGCTCTGAAATTTTATTAGTCAGCATTATAAGCAAAACAAGCCAGTCTGTAGGGCTCAGTTTTACTAACAGAAATGGGCAAAGGAGTGAATGGAATTTTACTAAAATTGGTGAAATAAGGAGCATGGAGCCTTATTCTTCCACACATTTGAGACACTTTTATTTTTCTACAAAAACATTTTTAACATTTCATAGGGCAACCCAGACAGGTTCAGGCACGGAATCTCTCTGGTCAGCCAAGTGCCCTCTTCAGCTGGGCCACTTGGCCCACAGATTCACCTCACTGTCGGGGAGCCCATTCAAAAGTGACTGATTGACATGGACCCTGGGAATCCTACCAGGCTGGTTGAATGTCAAGTGATAAATCAGAGAATACCAAGAGCTGACTGCCAAAACTATTCTATATGTTTCATTGATAATGATTTTGAAATACAGAGATAACTCAAAAGGGAATGTTTTAGAGCAAAGCTCTTTTGTATAAAATCAGTCTTGGTGCAGAAATTGCTGCTGGGAATTTTAGTCTCCTCAGTAGGGGTGGCAAGAGCTAAGAAAAAAATATCTGGATGGTATTGAGTACTTACCTATGTCAGGCACTGTTAGGTTTATTGCGAGCATTAACTCACTTAATGCTACCACAGCCTATTTTTAGAGATTTTTTAAAGATGTAAAAAGGAGGATCACAGAGCTCATGAGGGTAAGGCCAGAAGGTGACTGGCCTCTCTCCAGTGCCAGTGGTCTCAACCATGCCACAGGCTTCTTTTTTTTTAATTTAAAAAAGTATTTAAGCACCATTATTAAAGGGTGTTAGGACAGTAGAAAGCTTCTGAAGAAACTGTAAAGTTTCCCCCTTCTTTTTTTTTTTTTTTTTGTCTTTTCTATGACGGGTAAGGAGATCGCAACCCTTAGCTTGGTGTCATTCACACCGCGCTCAGTCAGTGAGCGCACCGGCCATCCCTATATAGGATCCGAACCCGCGGAAGGAGTGCCGCTGCGCTCCCAGCACCCACTCTCCTGAGTGAGCCACGGGGTCGGCTCTAAAGTTTCTCCCTTCTAACGGAGGTAAAATGTACAATCGTTCCCATTTTGTTTTTGAAGCATTTGTTTAAAAAAAAAAAAGAAGAGATTGGAGAGAATGGCAGTTGACTGTGGAACTCCTTCCAGGGGCTGGGATTCTGGGATTCAGGAATGAGCAAGATAGACATGGTTCATCCACATGCAGCTTCTAGGAGAGTAGAAAGATGTTTACAAAATACCAATGGAAAAAGCAGGTTGCAAAATAGTATGTAGAGGGTGAGTGTGTTGGGATTTAGAAAAGAAAAAACTGTGTTTTTGTCACTGGAAGAGCATTTATCAAGACATACTCTCTCTGTGGTAAAATAGAGACGATTGTAGCTTCATGCAATTTGCTTATATGTAATATCTAAATTCTCTAGAATAAACGATTGACCGTGAACTCCCAAGGCAGGGCCTGAGTCTCATTCTTTTTTGTGATTACAGCTTCCAGACGGGTGTTGCACACAAGTGGACGCTTGGGAGGTGGCCATTGACACAGAAAATGAACCCAAATGGCACATTCGCTAGTGTCCACATGGTCGGAGTTAAGTACATTATCTTCATTTATTTTACTGAGTGTGCTGGTAGATTAATCGTTCGATCCACGCATAAGCAGAAGAGAATATTCTTATCAGTATATGAAGCTCTGACTGGGTTGAACCTTGGTGTGGCTCTGGTTGGTATCTAGAGTTTAGGAATCATTGCCCTTCACACTGCTGGGACTGTTAAATTCTGCTGAGATGTGTCAGGTGTCCTGAAGAAACAGAGGCTGCACTGGACTAATAGGACTATTAGTAGATTTTGGTCCTTTGTTGAGTTCCTCAAATTATGCGATTAGGTATAGAACATTATTTAGAAATTGTTAAAATACATAATTTTGGTCCCTTGATTTTGCATTATCCATACACATAATTTTTATTATGGATTTGCTTAATTCATGTGCAGGCTCTTCAGACCTTGGGAACAGCAAAGAACAAATTATTATGTATGCACTTGCTGGTGTGGGAAGGGCTGTGAAGTGTAGTTCTGGCTTCGACAGATAAGCCAGTCAATTTAAGTTATGTTAAATGAATTCACTTTTTAATAGAGCTTTAATTTCAGCCTGGTTGGAAAGAGTCAGGGATGATAGGGTGAAACTTAAAGTCTATAACAATTTCTTTTTAGGGTATGATTTTGCAGATTTGGGTTGTGAGGCAACACATGATAATCTATTACAGTCAGTGCTCCGGGGGTTAAAACAGGATTTCAGCCATCTACATCAATCACAGACTTTCTCTTTACCAAATCAGGTTTCACTGCCTGTCTTCTTATATCCAATTCCTACAAGCTTTTATAAAGCTTTTGTTTTTAAACTTTTTTTTATTAACTTGTGATCTGCAAACATAAAAAAGAAAAATGTGCAAATGACAAGTGTATAGCTCAATGAATTAACCCTAAGTCGGCACACCCTGTGTCCACCACCCGGGTCATAACATGGAAAGTTACTGGTACCACAGGCCCACCTCAGTCACTTCCCCAAAGACAACTACTATCCTGACTACTAACACCATAGAATCATTTTGCCTGATTTTGAATATAGATCTATTCATTCCTGTGGTTGTGTGTGGCTGTAAGTCATTCATTTAATTGCTCAGTAGTATTCTATTGGTGGACATCAGGCTTATTTCCTGTTTGGGGGCATTATGAATATTTCTGTTAATGTCTTTTGGATACATATGGATACTGTTCTGTTGGGTATATATCTAGAAATGGAATTGCTGGATCATATAGTATGTTTGTACTTAACATTACTATGTGATGCCAAACAGTTTTCCAAAGCGGTTGTAGCACTTTACACTTTACCAGTAATGTATGAGTTCTCACAGTGACACATTCTTGCCAATGCTTGTTCTTGTGCATCTTTTTAAATTTAGCTATTCTGGGCATTTGTTTTAATATTATTTTGTGACTTTAATTTGCATTTTCTGGATTGCTAAGGAAGTTGAACACTGTAAAATATATTTATTGGCTAGTTGTTGGAGTCTCTTGCCTATTTTTCGATTGGGTTGTCTGCCAGATTCATTATTTTATAGGATTCTTTATGTTCTGGATATAAGTCATATGTGTTGCACATAATTTCTCTTACTACAGAGATTTCCTCTCACTCTTTTCACTTTTTGATAGACAAAAGTTCTCAATTTAAGTATAGTTTAGTTTATCAATATTTTCATTTGTTATTGCTTTTTGTGCCCTGTTAAAGATAGCTCTGGTTACCCGAAATTAAGAAAATGTTTTCCAATGTTAGCTTCTAACAGCTATATTGTCTTACCTTTTACATTTGTATCTATGAGCTACCTGGAATTAATTTGAAGTGTGACACAAGATAGGATTTTGTAAACTTTACCAGGCTGTGGAGGTCCCACAGCTAAATAGAATTTTGCTTTCTATCATTTAGAATTTTTCTTCTGTAACTACTGAAAGATCTTTTAGATGCATTTAGAAAGACTTTTTATTGTTGTTATGGGATACAGAGTTATATTTTAATACATATACACCTAATGTGTAATGTTCAAATCAGTGTAGTTAGGAAATTCATCACTGCAAAAATTCATAATTTCTTTGTGATGAGAACATATGAGCTCCGCTCTTCTAGCCATCTGAGAACATACAATAAATTGTTATAGATGCCTAGCACTGCAGTACACCATTAGAACTTATTTTTCTTTTCTTTTATTTTTATTTTTATTTTGTCAATATACAATGTAGTTAGTTATTGTGTCCCATCACCAAAACCTCCCTCCCTCCTCTCTCTCCCCCCTCCCTCTCCCCTCCATTTTCTTGTTGTAAGAGCTTCAAAAAAAAAAAAAAGTTGAGGTTGTTAAATCTTCCTCTCCCCCCCCGGGTTTTTTTTTTTTTTTTTTTTTTTTTTTTTTTTTTTTTTTTTTTGTGTTGTTTGGTGGTTGGT
>NW_007733674.1:0-682 GCF_000696425.1 Galeopterus variegatus | reverse complement strand
TTTTGTGTGTGTTTGTGGGTGAATTAATTTGTTTATTTTTTTAGCTCCCACCAATAAGTGAGAACATGTGGTATTTCTTTTTCTCTGCCTGACTCGTTTCACTTAATATTATTCTTTCAAGGTCCATCCATGTTGTTGCAAATGGCAGTATTTCATTCGTTTTTATAGCTGAGTAGTATTCCATTGTGTAGATATACCACATTTTCCGTATCCACTCATCCGATGATGGACATTTGGGCTGATTCCAGCTCTTGGCTATTGTGAAGAGTGCTGCAATGAACATTGGGAAACAAGTATACCTTCGACTTGATGATTTCCATTCCTTTGGATATATTCCCAGCAGTGGGATAGCTGGATCATATGGTAGATCTATCTTCAACTGTTTGAGGAACCTCCATACCATTTTCCATAGAGGCTGCACCATTTTGCAGTTCCACCAACAACAGTGTATGAGAGTTCCTTTTTCTCCGCAACCTTGCCAGCATTTATTGTTAAGAGTCTTTTGGATTTTGGCCATCCTAACTGGGGTGAGATGGTATCTCAGTGTGGTTTTGATTACTCAGCTATAAAAACGAATGAAATACTGCCATTTGCAACAACATGGATGGACCTTGAAAGAATAATATTAAGTGAAACGAGTCAGGCAGAGAAAAAGAAATACCACATGTTCTCAATTATTGGT
>NW_007733673.1:105890-106298 GCF_000696425.1 Galeopterus variegatus | reverse complement strand
GTTTGTTTGTTTGTTGTCTTTTGGTGGCTGGCCAGTGCAGGGATCTGAACCATGTTATAATGCTGTGGTTTATCCAACATAGCTAACTGGCCAGCCTTGGAATTGTTTTTTTAATTTCATTTTTGAATAGTTTATTAGAATTGAAATACAATCGAATTTTCAATATTGATCTTATATCTTTCAACCTTGCTGAACCTGTTTATTAGTTCTAATAGTTTTTTAGGGGATTTCTTAGGATTTTCTATATACGAGATCATGTCATCTAGCAATAAAATAGTTTTAGTTCAGGCCGGCCCGTGGCTCACTCGGGAGACTGCGGTGCTGATAACACCAAGGCCATGGGTTCAGATCTCATATAGGGATGGCCGGTTAGCTCACTGGGTGAGCATGGTGCTGACAACACCAAGT
>NW_007733673.1:103134-103696 GCF_000696425.1 Galeopterus variegatus | reverse complement strand
TTTTTTATTTCTCTAGTCATCCTTTACTGTTTCTTTGCATTAAGTGAATATTTTCTAACAAAGTACTTAAATTTCATTAATGAGTTTTTTCACTGCATACTTTTTAGTTTTGTTATTTTTGTCTTTGTTTTTAGTGGTTGTTCCAGGGCTTACCATATACATTTTACCGTATCAGAATCAGCTTCAGGTTTATATAAGCTTAATTTCAGTGACATATAGAAACATTACTCCTATATAGCACTATTCCCTTTTCCCCCTTTTTGTGGTATTATTGTTANTCAGAGAATATATTTTGCATTTTTTTCTGTCCCTCTAAATTTATTGAGGTTTGTTTTATGGTCTAGTATATGGTATATCCTGGAGAATATTCCATATGCACTTGAGAAGAATGTATACTCTGCCGTTGTTAGGTGTAATGTTCTATAGATGTTAGGTCTAGTTGGCTTATAGTGTTGTTCCAGCCTTCTGTTTCCTCACTTGTCTTCTGTCTTGTTGGTCTGCCTATTACTGAAAATGGGATATCGAAATCTCCAAATATTACTGCTAAATTGTTTATTTCTCC
>NW_007733673.1:102369-102723 GCF_000696425.1 Galeopterus variegatus | reverse complement strand
CCACTCCAACTTTCTTGTGGTTGCTGTTTGTACGATATACCTGTTTCCATCCTCTTACTTTCGATCTATTTGTATCTTTGACTCCAAAGTGTGTCCCCTGTAGACAACATATAGGTGGATTAATCCAGTCAATCTTTGCCTTTTGATTGGATTGTTTTATCCACTCATATTTAATATTATTGACATAGTTGAATAGCTGCCATTTACTTTTTGTTATCTGTGTCTTATGTCTTTTTTATTTCTCTAGTCATCCTTTACTGTTTCTTTGCATTAAGTGAATATTTTCTAACAAAGTACTTAAATTTCATTAATGAGTTTTTTCACTGCATACTTTTTAGTTTTGTTATTTTTGTC
>NW_007733673.1:97936-101382 GCF_000696425.1 Galeopterus variegatus | reverse complement strand
AGGGATCCGAACCCGTGGCCTTGGTGTTATCAGCACCACACTCTCCCAAGTGAGCCATGGGCCGGCCCTCACACTCTTTTATATAATTGCTTTTTAAATCAGTTAAGATAAAAAAGGAGAAAAAACATTTATACTGTCTTTTATAATTACAGCTTTTCTTTTTAAACAGTAAAATAGCCACAGATATAGGATATTACACAAACATCACAGTCTTGACCACACTGTGGTGTGCCAAGTACAGTCCTGCTCACTGTCCTAAACAACAACTTGTTTAATTCTTGCAACAACCCTCAGAATTAGTTGTAGCTAGCTCCATTTTATAGGTGGAAGCATTGAGACTCGGAAAGGTACTCTGGGACACATGGATGGTAAGAAACTAAGTCAGCTTGGGACCCACATCTGTCAGACTCAGATCAATGTTCATTCCACACCATTGCTTCTTTTCCTTTTATTCAACCAAGAAACTTAGGAATGTTCTCAAGAAAGCTCTGCCAGGAGACTCAGTAAAATAATACCCTGGCTTTCTGAGAACTGATTCTTACCCTTAAGATAATGTTGCACCAGGACCACCTGGCTGACCTGCCCATTCAACATCTCCTGTGCCCCATGTGACCATTGGATAGGGCTCGCATGGTTCCTGGGCACCTCACTAAGGTGCCTGGTCTGACACAACTGCTTCCCATATGGGCCAGGTGAAAAGTTGTTTCTTCCCCAGGGAGAGGTGGCAGGAGTAGAGCCAGCTGTTGGCAGGACTAGTCCTTAAGGCCCACACAGAACTGGCCATGGAGCTGCACAACTGGGTGAGTGAGTATATGTGTGGGTGGCCCCCAGTCCTAGCAGGTGGACCCACAGTCTTGTCTGCCTTCTCCACCGCCTCCTTCCCTTGTCCTCCACCCCACAGCTTGTCCTGTGCTTTAATTGTCCTGAAGAAAGCTGTAATTACAAAAGACAGTATAAATGCTTTTTCTCCTTTTTTATCTTAACTGATTTAAAAAGCAATTATATGAAAGAATGTGTATGTAGTGTCATTATTGACACACTCCAGGGTACTTGGTGCATGTAACTAAGCCAACTTCGTCAGAGCCTAGGCAGCAGAAGCAAGCAGCTCCCTCACCTCCCCCAGCCTGGGCTCCATACTCCTATTGATGGAGCCGCAGCCCACAGGCAAGCCTGGCAGAATGGGAAAGTGAGGAGAGGAAGGCGGTCACAGAGAGGGATGTAGTCCAGGCCAGATGGAGCTGTTGGTATTCCCTGTTTCCCTGGTCCTGCCCTTCCTGTCTTCCCATCTCTGCCCTTTTAAACCCCACACTGTGAACTTTCCATTACTGTTCATTAAGATATACATCCATATGTGTGTATACGTGTGTGTGTCTATATATATATATATATATAGAGAGAGAGAGAGAGAGAGAGAGAGAGAGAAAATACAGAAAGATTTACAAAAAAGAAAAGAAACTGAAGGTCACTGATGACCCTGCAGCCCTAGACTAACCACAGACACCATTTTGGCATCAGTCCTGCCTGTTACTTTAGACATCTTTGGAGCATTTTGATGTGTACTTTCAGTCATATCCAACATGCAGTTACAAATTCTACCTGATCTGAACCTGTGACCTTGGTCAAATTCTACCTTCTTCAAATTATGGAACCACATCAGCCTTTTCTCAAGTACTAGTGACAATAGCTAAGGCAATGGGCCTTATCATGTTTAAAGTGCTTTTACATACATTAACCCATTTAACTCTCACTACAACTCGTGAGATAAATACTATTAGTATGCTGATTTTACAGGTGGAGAAACTGAGGTTCGAAGAAGTTAAGTGATTTGCCCACGGTTACAAGGCTGGTAAGTAGCAGTTCTGGGATTCAAACCCAGGCAGCCTGGCTCAGAACCACCACACTAAGCTGTCTGCTACTATAGACTCTTGCGGAACATGCTGCTTCCGACTCTGTGGTATATGCCATATTCTGTAGATATAACATCCCTTCTTACTCACCCCTTCCAGCTGTGTTGGAGTGAGGTCTTTCTCAACAAAGCTGTAGGATACTCATCCTGTAAACAATTTTTTGTGTGTTCTGGATGATCTCCCAGACCAAATTTCTCGGTCAAAGGATGCAGGCAATTTTAAGGCTCTTGCTCCATGTTGTTCAATAACTTTAGAAAAACCTGCACTCACATATCTACCATCAGAAGATGAAGATACCTACTTTGCCAACAGTGAGGGTGTAACAGGGAGGGGACATTTATGCATCATTAAGACCCCTGGATATAGTGGGCATGAAGTCTCCAAGCCACATCAACAGATGAGAATTTCCTATAAAATGGTCTGCGAACCATTTCCACAATTCCTGGGCCCCTCAGCCATTCAAGTCTTGAAAAGAAATTAGAGTGTTTTGTGGGGAGGAGTTAGGGGAGAGATTTTCTTTGTAGAGAGCTGTCCCCTCACTGTGAATTCTCACCCCACTTCCCTCTCCTCAAGCCTGTGGGCATCTTTCTCACCAGTAGTGCTGCCCACCATGAGGAGGCGCAGCCAACCAGAGCCTGACCCCCCCAAAGGGAATATCATTCCCCACCACAGTGAGTGGGGTAGAGGGAGCTGCAATGGGGTGGGCCATACCCCTGCTGTGTCAGGGCAAGGGATCTTGGAGGGTTGCCGATGTAGACCCTGTAGGATGGATGGCAGGAGGTCACCTCAGGTCTGTCTCGGGCCTTCCTTAGAGAGGCATAGAGCCCAGGAAGCAGTGATTAAGCAGTAAATGCCATATTCGTCGGGACCAAGGAATGGTCACGAGGATGGGAACTGTGGGAGAGGGGTCTCATGTAAAGGGCTTCTCTTAAGAACCCATAAAATTGACCATGCGAGAAGGAGTACGCTGTAAACATCTGCCAGGCCTACAGAGCAAGAGATGGTGGGTGGGTCAAGTAAGGACTGCCCTGCCTTTCCCCCTCCACAGCATGGAAGCCCATCAGACCCCCTTTTCCCACAGGTGGGCCAGGACTACAGGCCTCGGTGGAAGACAGGTAGGGGAACAGTCTTAGAGTCTTTGAATGATGGAACTGCCTTCTTTCCCTCCATTCCCCACTCTTGCTCCTGTGGTTCCAAATTTCAAACAGGGTCTTCCTTTGCCTGGCCAACTCCTCCTCATCCTTTACTTAGAAGATTGGATCTTTGCCAGGGCACCTTCTCACCACCCAGCCCTGGGCTCACCAGGTGCCCTTCTGGCCTCCACATCATAGCTGCTTCCAGGTCCAGCTCCCCTGACTGGGCTGTGAGCCTGTGAGGGCAGTGACCACATTAATTTCCTGTACCTGGCATGGGGCCTGCCACTCCATGACAATCCTGGCTGAGAGAGTCAGGATGTGCAAGGGAGGGCAGGGACATGACGGTAGAAGAGGCTGGATAAAGCTGAGGGGAGCAGAGAGGATGAGGCCCTTAAAATCCAAA
>NW_007733673.1:91505-97354 GCF_000696425.1 Galeopterus variegatus | reverse complement strand
GTATCTGGCATGGGGCCTGCCACTCCATGACAATCCTGGCTGAGAGAGTCAGGATGTGCAAGGAAGGGCAGGGACATGATGGTAGAAGAGGCTGGACAAAGCTGAGGGGAGCAGAGAGGATGAGGCCCTTAAAATCCAAAGAGAGAAAACTGGGGATGAAGGGACCAGGTGTTCTGCTCCAATCTTAGCACTAGAGATTGGCTCAGAGCTTGACTCACACTCACTCAACTTGGCACCATTGCACAGATAAGCAAACTGGGCAGGGATTGTGGGGTGATCGGTCTGTTTAAAGAGCCAAGACCATCTAGCGTGACCTGTCACCCTGAGGCAGAGACCAGGCTGTGGGCTGGTCAGAAGCTGGTCACAGTTCCTCCTGCCCCAGTAGCACTGGAGATTAAGGGAGATAAAAGCAGGACTGCCTGGTGCTCACACACTGCAGATGCAGCTGTCATCTGACATTCACAGTGCTGACATCACTCCTGCCCATGGCAGGAGCTGGCCAGAGCATGAAGTGGCTACTGTGCTTGAGCCTCACCCTCTTCCTGATGTTGCAGACAGCCCCAGGTAAGACCCCAACCCTTCCTGAGAATGTCAGGCAAGAGGGGCACAAGGGACACAGGGACAGGCCCCAGCTTAACCTCTCCTGGGGACAGTGGGGCAGGGGCACTTAGACAAGATCAGGGCAAATAGAGGGTGGTGTTTCAGGGCACTAATCTACTCAGGAGCTGGAAGTCCAAACAAGTTCTTTGGCCTCTCTGGGTCACAGGGCTGCTTTGCAAAGTGGGGAGTGTGTCTCCTGCCACCCAGAGCCAGTAAGAGAACCCCAAAACATGACATGTCCAGATCCTTCATTCTTTTCCTTTTTCCCTCCTTCCTTCCTTCTCCTGAGCAGGAGCCTACTTCTGCCTTTTTCTCCCCTACATGGACCTCTTTACCACCTGCAAATTTCTCCCAATGTCTTTCTTTTTAAAATTAGTATGATACTTTTTATTGTGAAAACAATATAACACGTTAACAAAACATTATTGAGGTATTAAATATATACAGCCAGAAGCACACGTCTTTACTGTACAGTTATATATTATATGGATTATATTATATATGCAATGTAACTACTGTCCAGATCAAGATCTAGAACATTCTAGCATCTCATATACCCCTTCCCACTCAATACACCTAGTTACCGCTATTCTGATCTTTATCATAAGTTAGTTTACAGGGCCGGCCTGTGACTCACTTGGGAGAGTGCGGTGCTGATAACACGAAGGCCCCAGGTTCGGATCCTATATAGGGATGGCCGGTTAGTTCAATGGTTGAGTGTGGTGCTGACAACACCAAGCCAAGGGTTAAGATCCCCTTACCGGTCATCTTTAAAAAAAAAAAAACAGTTTTGCCCTATAAATACTTTTTTGGGGCAGGGGCGGCCCGTGGCTCACTTGGGAGAGTGCGGTGCTGATAACACCAAGGCCACAGGTTCGGATCCCATATACGGATGGCCGGTTAGGTCACTGGGTGAACGTGGTGCTGAAAACACCAAGTCAAGGGTTAAGATCCCCTTACCGGTCATCTTTAAAAATAAATAAAAAATAAATACTTTTTTTTTTAAATTTGAGGGAAACTACTAAACCCACTTTTAATATTTTGGTACATTTTCTTTTAGTCTTTTTATTGCATATTTATATATAGCTGTAATATTAGCATGTACATAATTTTATACTTAAAATCTTATCAAGGGCAGTTTAAAGCTTGAGAGTATAGTTATATTTATTTGGTTGGTCCCCAGCTATAAATGATGCTTCCAGTATTAATGATGGTAATAGATAACCGTGGTTCAGAAAGATCTTTGTTTTAATTTGTTTCTGATTGTTTTCATAGAGGAGGGACCCAGAAATTGAATTACTGAGTCAAAGCATGTGAACACTTTATAACTCTTTATACATTTTGCCAAATTATTTTCTCAAGGCATTGTATCAATTTATCCTCCACCAGTAGTATATGTGAATGTCCTTTTCACTATATCTTCAGCAGAATTTGGTGCTATTGTTTTTTAATTAGGTGGAAATTATAACTCCTGGCCTTAATTAGCACTTTATGACTACTAGTAAGCTGGAATATTGATTTCATAAGAGCTTACATGTTGCCTCAGGGTAGCAGAGCTGGAATAGAGAACACTGCATGGAAGCTATTGTTCAGGTGCCTAGAGCACTCTGCCATATGGTTAGGTGCCCTCCAGAGGGTGGGGCGCGGATAGAAAAACATCATGGTTTAGAGCAGAGCTCTGATTTAGATACTCTCCGTGTGACCTTGGGCAAGTTACATAACCCGTTTGAACTTCAATTTCTATGTTCATATGATACAATAATAATAATAGTTGCCCTATACGTTTTTTAGAAAAGTGAGGTAATACATGTAAAGTGTTTGGCCCAATGCTGGGCTGTAATGAAGAATCAGTTATAACTGTTGGCTGTTCAATCGTGGGTGGACCCTGTTTTCAGGGCAAATCCAGGTAATGTGATAGACCTTGGCCTCCTGGCTCTGTCTTGTGAGACTGAAGGCTGATCACTGCCCCTCTCTGGGCCTTCCCAGCTCCTGCCACGGCCAGTGAGAAGCCCATGTGAAAGGACTTTGTAAACTGCAAAGGGCTGCACACACAGGAGAGGATTGAAAAGGCCCTTGCCCCTGCTGGCCTGCCTCCACGCTTGGAGAGCCACCATTACAGTTACTCCTTTCGTGCCCATATATTGCTTAGGTGAGACTTGTGGAGATCTGGGGACATGGGCAGAGAGGCCGCCTTCAGCGAGGAGTGGGAGAGTGTGCTCTACCACACCAACTCCAAATGCTAGTTGCATTGAAACACCAGTTGTGTTGAAATCTCCTGGAGAGAAAAATAAGTAAATAAGTAAACAGAAAGAAAGAATCTCCTAGAGAGGTTTGTAAATCTGATTTCCTGATGCAACCCTGAGATTCTCATTCAGAGAGTGTGTGGTGGGGCCTAGGAATCTGTATTTTTGCAACAATCCCCAGATGATTCTGATGCACATCTAGATTCAGTAATTGCTTGGATCAGATTTGCTTTCTGTCACTTTACAGAATAAGCCCCAAAGGACCACAGCACAGACAATTCAGTTTTAGTAAGGCAGAGAAGGAGAAATGGGCAAGGGCACTTCAGGAAGGGATAGTGGATGTGAAGCCTCAACAACTCTCAGCAATAACAGTGGGACAGGATGAGAGAGCCTAGGAGGAGGAAAAAGTAACTGTAGGAAGAAGGCTCGATTCAACTTGGCCTATTTCATATCTATTCTAAGAACTGGCTATGGTGTGGGTATATTTGTACTGTGTATGTGTAAGTGTGTGTGTGTGTGTGCATTGTACGTGTGCCGCAGATGAATACATTGTAACCTATGTATAACTGTACTTGTATGTATATGTATATATGCATATGGGCGTGCATTTGACTCATTTCTGCATGTTTCTTTGTAGATGATCTGTGCTCATGTATACCAATGTGTGTATAAATTTGCATGTACATGTGAGTATTGGTGCAAATGTGTACATGAGTGAGAATGCATAGATGTGTGTGATTTCTTCCTGAAATATGCCAGGCAAATGTTAGCAACAAGAAAAGAGGTGTAGCCATATTATCATCAGGCAAACAGAAATCAAAACAAATGACACATTTATTGACATTCAATGACACAAAGAGAAATAGTTCATATAAGAGACATGAACTTTTATGCACCTACCAACATAGCTTTGAAATCTTAAATAATGAGAGAAAAAATCTGAGAGAAACACAAGAAAAAGTGGACAAATACACAATTGTTATGAAAAGCAGCAGCTGGTTCCCATGGCTGATGGGTCAGGGTCCCATCTGTGGCTGAGAGTGGCTTGGCTGGGGTGACCTTTGTCCCTTCTCTTACCAGGTGCCTTGCACATCAAGGAGCCTTTAGTGGTCACCAAATATGGGATGCTCCAAGGAAAACAGATGCATGTGGGGAAGACGACCATCCACACCTTCCTAGGAGTCCCCTTCTCCAGACCCCCTATAGGTGACCTCAGGTTTGCTCCCCCAGAACCCCTGGAGCCCTGGAGAGGAATCAGAGATGCCACCACCTACCCTCCTGCGTAAGAGCCAAAGGACTGTCAGCAGCGGGGTGGGCAGGCCCTAAGGAGGATGGTAGACCCATGCCTGCCTCTAGGTGGGGCTTTGAGCAGCTCACTGAGAACACACTAGTGACCAAAGGCAAGCCTGGGGTCCGTTCCAGGTGTCAGTTTCCAAACCTGTCGAATGAGGTGATTGGTTCAGATGATGTTTAAAGCACTGATAATGCTGTTCTTGGTTTCCCATGGGAGAACTCCAGGCAAGGGGAAGGCAGTCACTGACTGGCTGCAGAGCCGAGTTTTCCTAAATGTGTCTGAGCAGTCATGCTCCCTCACACTCCACTCCTGAGCAAGCCCTGAGCTCTTCCCTTTTTCCCTTGGGGTTTGAGCCCAAGAACAAGCCCACGTGGCACCACCAGTGCTTCTCTGCAGAGGGAGCTCCAAGATGGGGAATGACCAAACTCAGTCTCAGTTTTAAAGTCTCAGAGTCTTGACACCACCTCCAGCTGGGCTCAAGCCCTGAGTCACACACACATGATGGGGACAATGACTGCCCTTTGAAGCACTGTGTAATCCACTGTCCAGAACATTCCATGGCAATCATTTACAATGTTCAGCATCAGATGGTTAAAGCACAGGGTATAGAAAAATGTCTACTGTGAGAAACCTGGCTGTCAGCTGATATAAAAAACTAAAACTACCACACTGAGTGTCTAGTTGTTAAAACAGGTTTCCACTGTTAGAATATGACCAATTGTTACTAGAATACCAGGATGTTAATTGTTAGAATGCTGGCTGTCCCTGAAAGAACCCCAGGCATTCTGAATATTCTGTGGCTATTATTTGTAATCCCAAAGAACAGGTGACAGAATTCTGAGGATCAGGGGGTTAGAGGTTAGGCTGTCCATTGCATAGAAGTCTGGGTGTCAGTCGTTGGAACACTGGCCAAAAGCTGTCAGAACAATGGCTGTTTGGAACACGAACTGTCAGGTGTAAGCATCTATGGGTTACTTAGAACAGCCTATGGGGTGGTGGTTAAGTGGGGAGCAGGGAGAGAGGGGGCTGTTGCAGAGATGGTGGCTTCTGCCAGGGTAGTTGCAGTGGAGGTGGTGGGAAGTGGTCAGACTCCAGATTCATTTCAAAAATAGAGTTAACAGGATTTGCTGAAGAATTGAATGTGAGCCACACAGGAAGAAGAGGAATCACAGGTAATGATTAGTTTTTGGCCAGAGCAGCCAAGGGAATAGGGGCACCATTTACCAAAATGGGAAAGGCTGGGACAAGAGCAGGTATGGGTAAAACAAGAGTTCATTTTAGGTCATGTTAAGTTTGACATTTTGATAGATGTCCGTATGGAAATGTAGCATAGGTGGTTGGATAGAGGGGGCTGGAGGCAAACCACTCATCAGCAGGTCAACGACATCAGCATGTCAGTGATGGGAGGACCTGAGTCTGGATAGGAACAACTTGGTAGAGAGAACAGTCAGAATGGAAAGATAACTGAGGGTTGAGGCCTGGGCTCTCTCATGCTTAGGCCTGGGACAGGAGGAGCCACCACTGAGGTGGCAGGAAAATTAGGAGAGTGGGGGGTTATGGAAGCCTAGAGAAGGGAAGCAGAGCTGAAAGGGGAGTATGGTCAACCATGTTGAGGGCTGCCAGGGCAAGTAAGACAAAAACAGAGATTGAGCAAGATGGAGGTCATCGGTGACCATGACAGGAGTGGCTTTGGTGGTGGGATGGGGACAGAA
>NW_007733673.1:88757-91138 GCF_000696425.1 Galeopterus variegatus | reverse complement strand
GGGCCGGCCTGTGACTCACTTGGGAGAGTGCGGTGCTGATAACACCAAGGCCACGGGTTCGGATCCCATATACGGATGGCCGGGTAGGTCACTGGGTGAACATGGTGCTGAAAACACCAAGTCAAGGGTTAAGATCCCCTTGCCAGTCATCTTTAAAAAAATAAAAAAGTTAGTTTTGCCCATATAAATACAATTTTGGGGCGGGGGCAGCCCATGGCTCACTCGGGAGAGTGCGGTGCTGATAACACCAAGGCCACAGGTTCGGATCCCATATACGGATGGCCGGTTAGGTCACTGGGTGAACGTGGTGCTGAAAACACCAAGTCAAGGGTTAAGATCCCCTTACCGGTCATCTTTAAAAATAAATAAAAAATAAATACTTTTTTTTTTAAATTTGAGGGAAACTACTAAACCCACTTTTAGTATTTTGGTACATTTTCTTTTAGTCTTTTTATTGCATATTTATATATAGCTGTAATATTAGCATGTACATAATTTTATACTTAAAATCTTATCAAGGGCAGTTTAAAGCTTGAGTGTATAGTTATATTTACTTTGCTTGGTCCCCAGCTATAAATGATGCTTCCAGTATTAATGATGGTAATAGATAACCGTGGTTCAGAAAGATCTTTGTTTTAATTTGTTTCTGATTGTTTTCATAGAGGAGGGACCCAGAAATTGAATTACTGAGTCAAAGCATGTGAACACTTTATAACTCTTTATACATTTTGCCAAATTATTTTCTCAAGGCATTGTATCAATTTATCCTCCACCAGTAGTATATGTGGATGTCCTTTTCACTATATCTTCTATTGTTTTTTAATAAGGTGGAAATTATAACTCCTGGCCTTAATTAGCACTTTATGACTACTAGTAAGCTGGAATATTGATTTCATAAGAGCTTACATGTTGCCTCAGGGTAGCAGAGCTGGAATCGGGACCACTCCATGGAAGCTATTGTTCAGGTGCCTAGAGCACTCTGCCATATGGTTAGGTGCCCTCCAGAGGGTGGGGAGCGGATAGAAAAACATCATGGTTTAGAGCAGAGCTCTGATTTAGATACTCTCTGTGTGACCTTGGGCAAGTTACATAACCCCTTTGAACTTCAATTTCCATGTTCATATGATACAATAATAATAATAGTTGCCCTATACGTTTTTTAGAAAAGTGAGGTAATACATGTAAAGTGTTTGGCACAATGCTGGGCTGTAACGAAGAATCAGTTATAACTGTTGGCTGTTCAATCGTGGGTGGACCCTGGATTCAGGGCAAATCCAGGTAATGTGATAGACCTTGGCCTCCTGGCTCTGTCTTGTGAGACTGAAGGCTGATCACTGCCCCTCTCTGGGCCTTCCCAGCTCCTGCCACGGCCAGTGAGAAGCCCATGTGAAAGGACTTTGTAAACTGCAAAGGGCTGCACACACAGGTGAGGTTTGAAATGGCCCTTGCCCCTGCTGGCCTGCCTCCACGCTTGGAGAGCCACCATTACAGTTACTCCTTTTGTGCCCATATATTGCTTAGGTAAGACTTGTGGAGATCTGGGGACATGGGCAGAGAGGCCACCTTCAGCTGGGAGTGGGAGAGTGTGCTCTACCACACCAACTCCAAATGCTAGTTGCATTGAAACACCAGTTGTGTTGAAATCTCCTGGAGAGAAAAATAAGTAAATAAGTAAACAAAAAGAAAGAAAGAAAGAAATCTCCTAGAGAGGTTTGTAAATCTGATTTCCTGATGCAACCCTGAGATTCTCATTCAGANATAGAGATGAGCTGCCTGCTGGTGACCTTGGACAAGTTGGGTGAGGGCGGAGGGGAAGACAACCTGTTGAAAAATTTGGCCAGAGGGAAGAGAGAGCCATGTTGCCTGGGAAAGTGAGTTATAGAGAATAGGTTTGGATTAAGGCGTGTAGAAGTGCTGTTGGGAAAGACTGATGAAAGGGAGCAGATGATGGTCTGGGGACAGGCTGGGACAATAGGAGAAGGGAGCAGAGGAATAGGCAGACAGGGCTTCCTGCACCCCATCAAATGGGTGCAGCCCCAGTTGCTATAAGAAAGGCCACCTTAGGGGCTGGACCATCAGGGAGGAAAGGTGAGGTGGCCAGATAGCCAATGATCCACAAATACCCAGATCTCCACATGGTACAAGGCCTGGGCTGGGTGCCAGGACTCTGATGAACCCTCAGGGGTGCGTGGTCACTTGGGAAGAAAAACAACTAATTGAAATAACTCCAATCAGTACTACAGTCAACAGTGGATAGAGCTTTCGTGGGCACAGAGGGAGAAGTGCCCAACAGAGGAGACACCACATGTGCTGAGCCTTAAACATGAGTACGAGTTTGCTGGGCAGAGCTGACGGCATTTTGCAGACAGGACAGAGGCACA
>NW_007733673.1:76012-86822 GCF_000696425.1 Galeopterus variegatus | reverse complement strand
GGGGGGGCCTGATGTTGTTTCGGGGCCTGATTCTGGTTGGGGAGGGCGGGCCTAACTCTAAGAAAGGGAGTGTGGTGGCAAGACTGGGTCTCAGCACCCCAACTGTCAAGGCCGGGGACCGTGACTATGAACCTCGCGCGCCCAGCACGGGCGACAGCCAGGCCCGCGGGAACTGGGCGCTGCTGGACCAGGTGGCAGCTCTGCGCTGGGTGCAGGAAAACATAGCAGTCTTCGGTGGAGACCCAGACTGCGTGACCCTGTTCGGCCAGTCGTCGGGGGCCATGTGCGTCTCAGGACTGGTGAGTGCAGTGCTCAGACGGACACAGCACAGACGTAGGCCCGCCTGTTCCCACAAGTGTGTCCGCTGCACAGACACATGTGCAGATTTGTGTACATGAACATGCCAGTCCACAGGCTTGCCCTCAAGTCTGCCATGGGTGCTGCCTCTCGCAGCCAAGGGTGTTTGCTCTGTTCAGGGATAGCACTGATGAGAAAATAAAGCCCCAGGGAGGGTAATGCTGAAGCTTTGGATACTCAACACCTCCCCAGTGCCCACCTTCCCCTGAGCTCTATTCCTGAACATAGCCCTCCATCTGCCTTCTGGGCAGAGCTGGGGCCACAAACCAGGCTTGAGAGTCAGAGGCTTGGACTGGACACTGGGCTTTTCCCCTGACTCCTGGCAGACTGCTGACCTGAAGTGTGCCTGGAGTGTGGGTGTAAGGTAAGGTGCCCTGTGAGGAACATGTGGCTGGGAAGTGAGCAGGGACCACATCACACAGGGCTTTGCAGGCCGCAGTAATAATAATATTCAAATACTGAGCACTTTCTTTGTGCCGGGCACTCTTCTAAACACTTTACATGTATTCATTCATTTAATTCCCTCAACAGTCCAAAAAGAAAAGTATTGATGTCCCTACTCTACAGATGAAGACACTGAGGCCCAGAGAAGTTAAGCAACTTTATCCAAAGTGCACTGGAGAGCAGAGAAAGATTTGAAGCAGGGAAGTAATATGATCAGATGTGCATTTAGAGAAATAGCTCAGTCTGCTGCATGGGACTGAGTTAGAAAGAAGCAGGATCAGAGACTTGGAGACCAACTGAGAGGATAGGGGGGTGCTAACTCTCAGATGAAATAATGGGGGCTGCTCATAAAATAGCAGCAGGAAGGATGGAGAGTAGAGAATGGTTGCAGAGTGGTGTAAGAGGCCAATGGACAGAACTGGGGAAGCTGGGGTGTGGGGATGAGCAGTAGAAGGCCCCTGGGGCTGGATGGATGATGCAGCGTAAGGGATGCCACCCAGATGGGGATTGGCTGAAGCAGATTTGGGGCACGTGAAGTCTGAGGTATCCAAGGGACAGGATGGGAGGCCCAGGATGTACTTGTTCCCCAAACTTGGGCAATGCAGAGAGGCTCAGCACTATTAGCACAGGAGAGACCCCCAGCTACCCCCCATTTTTAGTCCCAAAGCAGAGAGAGACCACTTCCACACGCCAGCAGGTTCCTTCCCACATTCCCAGATCTGGAGAGTAGAGAATGGTTGCAGAGTGGTGTAAGAGGCCAATGGACAGAACTGGGGAAGCTGCGTGTGGGGATGAGCAGTGGAAGGCCCCTGGGGCAGGATGGATGATGCAGGGTAAGGGATGCCACCCAGATGGGGATTGGCTGGAGCAGATTTGGGGCACGTGAAGTCTGAGGTATCCAAGGGACCGGATGGGAGGCCCAGGATGTACTTGTTCCCCAAACTTGGGCAATGCAGAGAGGCTCAGCGCTATTATCACAGGAGAGACCCCCATGTACCCCCCATTTTTAGTTCCAAAGCAGAGAGAGACCACTTCCATATGCCAGCAGGTTCCTTCCCACATACCCAGATGCCCTCTGGAACCCCTGGGGCCCATTGTACAGACCAGAGGCACTGGCCTTAGGTCTAGGACCCCAACCCAGGACTCCTGGCTCCCTCCCATCTGCTTGCTCTCCCAGGATTCCTTCAGGCTGCTCACCTCTCACCAGATGGGCTCCCAAAACAACCCAAGTGGCCGTACTGAGAATCTCATGGCTGCCCCACTCCCTTCCCTTACAGATGCTCTCACCTTTAGCCAGGGGTGTCTTCCATCGGGCCATTTCCCAGAGTGGCACCGCAGCACTCAAAGTCTTCATCGCTCATGACCCACTGAAGGTGGCCAAGGTGGGTACCTCTCCTCCAGGGCTCACTAAGGAGGGGCTGGATGGGGGTACCCCCAAGTACTCCTTCTTCTCTCTACAGAAAGTTGCCTGCCTGGCTGGTTGCAACCACAACAATACACAAATCCTGGTAGATTGCCTGAGGGCACTATCAGGAGCTGAGGTGATGCATGTGTCCAAGAAGATGGTAGGTAGAACATTCCAGCTGCCTAACCTGGCTGCCTGCAGTTCATTCTCCTATTCTGTCACCCCCAACTACTTCCCCAGGGACCCTGTCTCAGGAGCACACTGGGAAGACTTCCTTTAACTCTGATCCCCTCCTTTCCCCAACAGAGATTCTTTCATATGAACACCCAAGAACACCCTCAAGAGGTGAGCAGGCCACATTCTGCAGTTCAAGTGTTTAGTGAACAACTGCTGTGTGCCAGGCACTCAGGATACTCAGGAGATCAAGAGGCCGTTCAGGCCAAGATCCCTTCCCTAGTGGAAGGGATGTCAGTAGAGAGAGACAATAAACACTATAAATAAATTCACCTCCTTAGAAGGTGATAAGTGAATAGCAATAAATGGAGAGGGTAATGGGGTGGGCATGTTTAAAGGGCTGGAATTTAAAATAGAATGTATAGGGCATTGAAGTGACATTTAGCAAAGAGGGAGTGAACTACGTGGATACCTGGGGCAAGCATCCCAAATCCAAGTAGATTGGTCCTGTGATCCCCTCCCAGGGGTCACTATGGCCAGCCCCAGCTTTCTTCCAATCAAAGAGCCTAAGCTAAAGCAGCCTCTGGAGGGGGATCTGCTGAGCTGGACATGCAAGGTCATGGGGACCCTGGGAGGATATGTGGGAGGACTGGCTGGAAATGCTGC
This sequence comes from Galeopterus variegatus, assembly GCF_000696425.1. NCBI lineage: Eukaryota > Metazoa > Chordata > Mammalia > Dermoptera > Cynocephalidae > Galeopterus > Galeopterus variegatus. The sequence continues at coordinate 83,776 of NW_007733673.1, read as the reverse complement.
TTGCCTTGTAGATTGTATGGTTCATGAGCCCCGTGGTGGATGGTGTGGTGTTCCCAGATGACCCTGTGGTACTCCTGACGCAGGGGCAGGTTTCACCTGTGCCCTACCTTCTGGGTGTCAACAACCTGGAGTTCAGCTGGGTCTTGCCTTATGTGAGTAGGAGGGGTGATCACCCTATATGGGTAGCAGAGGATGCCTCTTGGGCAGTGGTGGACACCCAGTCAGATCCCAGTAGCCATTTTTGGGATGCCCAAGTGCTTGGGAGCCTCCTGTAGTCCCCATGCAATGAGAGCTGGCCAGAAATGACAGAGGGGAGGAGGAGAGAAGTATGGCCTCAGAGGTTTGAGGGACCCAAGTCCTCAGGTCATTTTTATAACATCCATTCCCAAGCTTCCAGTCAAGAGCAAATCCTGGGGCCCTCCCTTGCTCCTGGGTCAGGGTACATGCCTCGGCTCAAGATGGGTTCCCACCCCCCAGCCCCACTTTAGCTCTGGCCCAGCTGGTAGAGATGGACAGGAAGAGAATGGGAGGGCCCTTCCTAGGCTATGTTGTCTGCCTGAGAACTCACCATTTAGATAGGCAAGACTCCTGAAGCCTGGGGTAGCTCTGGCCAGAATCCCTCCCTGACCCCCACCTGGGTTCTTTTCTTGTGAGCAGCTCATGAAGTTCCCACTAAACCGGCGCATGATGAAAAGAGAAATTGTCAGCAAGCTGCTCTGGAGTGCCAGCACCCTGTTGGTGAGGGGCCCAGCTGGCAAGTGTGCTCAGTTTAGACAGGATTGACCCCCAGATTTTTGGTTGTTTTTTTGTTTTGTTTTGTTTTTTTACCTAGGAGCTCTTTGCAAGGGGCTCCCAGCCAAAGTAAGAGTCTTTCTTGGAAGGCCTGGGGTTTGGCATGGGATCAGATGGCTGCTGATGGGCAAGGTCCCCCCGGCATTCTCAGGGTCATGGGAGGCAATTCTCATGCAGCAAAAACAAGAGCAAGAAATCAGCAGAGAGGGAGGCCTTCCCAGGAAGCTCCCCTTTCCTGGGTCTGTGTCACTGGTGTGCCCACCTCTGGCCCAGCTGGCACGACAGGCCTCAAGGGTGGGTGTGGCCTCCCTGCCCAGAATATCACCAAGGAGCAGGTACCACTCGTGTTGGAGGAGTACCTGGGCAACACTGATGAGCATGACTGGAAGATGTTACGAAACCACATGATGGACCTAGCTGGAGATGCCACCTTTGTGTATTCAACACTGCAGACTGCCCGCTACCACCGAGGTACATAGGGACCCCAAGAGTGGCCACACTGGCCCATCCACTCTCCACTGCCTACCAACTGGGCTTTTCAACTGCTCACCTACCCTCTTCTGCACTTCTGGGCTGGTGTAGGATTCCAAGATGGCACAGAGGGGGCGATGTGCCTCCTCTCAACTGTAGGAGAGGAAGGGCTGTTCCTTAGCGTCAAGGGTGGGATCTCAGCCAGCCCAGAGAAGAGAGCCTAGGGTGGTCAGGGAAGGCTTCCTTGTAGAGAGGACAAGCTTAGAGGCACCTCAAAAGTCCTGCCCAGGCTCACTGGAGCTTAGGGGACATGCTGGTGAGAGGTCAAAGGTGAGGCAGCAGAGAGCTGACACATGACCCTTAAATGTTAGGCTAAGAAAGGAAGGTTCTGAAGAGGGAAGAGGAAGGCTTTCGTCTTCCTCGCCACAATCCACAAATTAGGTTTTAGCATCCCTAGTCTGCAGATGAGGAAATGCAGCTTAGGGAAGTTGGGTGATTTGCCCAAGATCACATAGCTAATGAGTAATGCAGACAGAATTCAAATTTGCTCCCTTGTTTCTGAAACCGAAGCTCTTTCTCCTGCTTGATGAACATGACTGGGATGCATGGGGTGGGTGGGAAACCCAGGATGAGGCTTTTCCTGCAGCCCTCCTCAGTTTCCCTGTTCACAGATGCTGGCCTCCCTGTCTACCTGTACGAGTTTGAGCACCACACTCGCACTGGCATAATTATCAAACCCCGCACTGATGGGGCAGACCACGGGGACGAGATCCACTTCATCTTCGGGAGCCCCTTCTCCAAAGGTGCTAAAGCCCCTCCTGACACCCCCACTGGGTGTCCAGTCTCCCCTTTTGTATGAGGACCCATCCCTCAATTGGCTGGCCACAGGGAGGTAGACAGTTCCTGATCTGGAATGTTCTCCCAAATGAAAGTCTTCTGCCACCAAGGCAGCGGCAGAAGAAGCAGGGTGGGATGTCAGCACCCCAGCTCTGTCTCAAATACCACATCCCATTCTGCACCCCCAGGCCCTTCCACAGGTGAAGAGAAGGCGCTCAGCCTCCAGATGATGAAATACTGGGCCAACTTTGCCCGCACAGGGTGAGTGTGGCCCCCTGACACATCTGGGCAATCTCCTGCCCAGCACTAGACCCAATGACTGGCTGCTTCCTATATTTGCCACTGAATGTCCCACAGGAACAGGCCGATCAAAGCATCCCTTCTTTCTCACCTTCTCCCAGTCATTTGCCGATGGTTTCTAGAATGTGTCCCTCTGTGTCCCATGCCCCACACTCTTCCTTCACCCAAGCATTCAACAGTCATTTGCCGATGGTTTCTTTTGTGCCCAGACCAGTACTTGGAGAAGACACAGACATGAGCCCCATCCTCCAGCAGCTCACCACATGAAAGCATAAAATTACAGTCTGGCATGATGAGAGCTGCACTTTGAGAGCATAGAGTAGATCTGACCAGTCTGACACAGTCTGGTTGTCAGGGGAGGCTTCCTGGTGGAGGAGACATCTGAGCTGAGCTTTGGCTGACCTTGTGACTGACTCTTCTCCTATCCCCACATTCTATTCTTTCTATCCATCCCCCTTATGACACTCGAAGGGCTTTCTGATATATCATCTGATCAAGTCACTCAACTGCTTAAAATTCTTCATGGCTTCCATCTGCCCCTAGGATAAAGTTCCAGCCCCTTTGCCCGACAGAAAAGGCCCTTCAAAATCTTTCCTGTGTCATCTCTTTTCCACATCCATCCCCTTAACACACACCCTGTTTTTACCTAACCCTATACTTGTGCTTCCTCCAAAGCTCTGGTCTCTCATATCTCTAAACCTTGCACATACTGTTCCCTCTGCCTAAAAGGCCCGCCCCAACACACGTTCCTACTCTTTCTTAAAGATTTGTCTAAATATCATCTCTGTAAAGCCCTCTTGGACCCCATCTCCCAAGAGGAAGGTAAGTGAGGGAAGGGTGAGAGAAGGAGGCAGGGCAAAAGAAGAGTATGAATAGTCCTCTCTTCTTCTTCCTCCTGGGCAGAAACCCCAATGGTGGGAAGCTGCCCTGCTGGCCCCGCTATGACAAAGATGAAAAGTACCTGCAGCTGGATTTTACCACCAGGGTGGGTGTGAAGCTCAGGGAGAAGAAGATGGCTTTTTGGATGAGTCTGCACCAGCCTCAAAGACCTGAGAAGCACAGGCAGTTCTGAGAGTGGCCATGCAGGAGGGAGCCAGAGGGCTTGTCCCATAACCCAGGCCCACAACCCAGGGTTGACTGACCATGGACACATCTGGGGATGAGTCCTGCCCACCCCAATCTGGGACTTACAGGAGCTCCCTACTCCCTGCAGGCCAGAACCAAATGTTGTTTGGGGCCCTGCACCACCCTCTCCAGCCTGACATCCCATAATGCCCTCCTACTTCACTGTCTGTATTGGGTTAGCCAGGCCCTTTCACTGCCACATTGCGCCCAGGTCCTCAGCCTCAGGACAACCCCTTCTGTCCCTTCTTCAAGTCTTCCCACCCTTTAAGATCTACTTGCAGCCCCTTCTTATGGGAAGTACACCCAGACTGCCACTGCCCCTGTCATTGCACCAGCTTGTCATTTACCATTCATCCTGCTCAAACTTGTGCTTGTTCACATTGGCCTTGAGGCCCTAGCCAAGTTATTTGTGACATGAAGCAAAGCTTTGGTAGCTATGGATCTTCTCCCCCTCCCATACTCATCTCCCCCAGGGCCTGGTCAAAGCCTGCACACAGGGACGGTCCTCAATAAAGATGTGTTGACATGAATTTCTCCATCTGTAAAATGGTTGAGTGAAGTGGATGCTGTCTCAATTTAAACCCTTGGAAGAAGGGAGCATTGTTGCCTGCTCCTTACTGGGCCGTGCCTGCTACACTATACTCAGTCAACGGGAGCTGCAGCAAAGTCGCCTGGGCTGCAAAACACTTAGCTTTTTTCTTCATTGTCTCAAGCGCACCCCTCAGGACAGCTGCACCCCATGCTCACTTGACTTGTCCATCAGTTTAGGTCTTAGTGCTGCATCCCAATTCCTCACTTTCTGGCCTCTATTGCAACCCAACCTGGGCATATCCCAGCCTGTCCCACAGCTTTTGTTTTGTTGGGGGTGAGGAGTTGCAGGCTAATACGTAACATAAAATTTACCATTTTAACCATTTTTAAATATACAGTTTAATGGCATGAAGTACATTCACAGTGTTGACAACCATCACCACTATCCATCTCCAGAACTTCTTCATCATCTCAAACTGAAACCCTGTGCTAGTTAGACAATAACTCTCCGCCCTCTCCCCAGCCCCTAGTAACCACCATTTTACTTTCTGTCTCTAGGAATTTGACTCTTCTAGGTACCTCATACAAGTGGAATCATACAATATTTGTCCTTTGGTTTCACTTAGCATAATGTCTTCAAGGTTCATTCATGTTGTAGTATGTACGAGTATCAGAATTTCATTCCTTTTTAAGGCTAAATAATATTCCATTGTATGCATATGCCAATTTTGTTTGTCCATCTATCCATTGATGAACACGCAGGTTGTGTGATATTCTGAAGTATATGTTCGGTCCTGTCCCTATCTGCTGTCATACAAGTCCTAAAATTCTCAGACGCTCCCAAAGTGATGAGTGTCTTTTTCCGAGCTAATGAGTTGGCTGATGGCTGGCAGCCCCTAGGTAGCTTTGGATGGGGGCTGGTAGCCAGGGGAACCAATTTAGTGATTAGAGGCTGGGGAACCAATTTAGTGATTTCAGCCCATCCCCCAACCTCTGGGGAAGGGGAGGTACTGAAGTTTGAGTTGATCACAAATGGCCATTGATTTAGTCAATCATGCCAATGTAATGAAGCCTCCATTAAAATGCAAAAGGCCTGGATTCAGAGAGCTTCGGGTTAGCAAACACATGGGGGGTTTTCACATCTCTTTGCCGGGAGGGTAGCACACCCCAACTCCAAGGGGACAAAAGTTCCTGCAATCTGGACCCTTTCAGACCTTGCCCTATGTATCTCTTCATCTGGCTGTTTATCTGTATCCTTTGTAATAAACTGGTAAATGTAAGTATGTGTCCCTGAGTTCTGTGAGCCAATCTAGCAAATCAGTTGAACCCAGGGAGGGGATTATAGGAACTCTGATTTATGGCTGATTGGTCAGAAGCTCTAGGGGCCTGGACTTATGACTGACATCTGAAGTGTGGGGCAGTCTTGGGGACCAAGCCCTCAACTTGTGGGATCTGACGCTATCTCCAGGTAGATAGTGTCTGAATAGATTTGAATTAAAGGACACCCAGCTGGTGTCCACTACAGAATTGGTTGCTTGCTTGCTGGTGAAAAGAAATCCCCACATTTATGCTCACGGAAGACTTCTGTGCTGATTATGGTGTGAGAGCAGAACAAAAATGGTTTTGGTGGGTTTTTTTCGACTCATTTTGTGCTTTTCCCACGGGTTGTTTCCACCTTTATCTATTGTGAATAATACTGCTATGAACCTTGGTGTAGTGTCCCCCAGGTTTTATGTCTCAAACTACAAAGTTGACTATGCTCTTTATTCCTGGGGGTTTCTGAGACTCTGGGGCAACTGGAAGCTATATTGATCTGTGGGATGAAGGACAACCAGTCTTGGTACCCCAGCATCTAACCTCCAAAAGCAAAGGGATAGCTGGAGGAGGGGTGAAAGGCCCTTTCAAGTAAACATTTATCCTCACAACAACCCTGTCACATAGATATTATTATTCCCATTTTACAGATGAGGAAACGGAGGCATGGAGCCATAAAAGGCTTTGCCCATGGTCATGAGCTAGTGTTGGCTGAGTGGGAATATGATCCAGACCTATCTGACTCACCCTGCACTTCCATCCAGACTTGGAGCAATCCCTGAGGGAGGGTGACCCCCATAGGAGGTGTGGCAGCTGCACTCTCAGGGGAGGCACAGCCAGCAGAATGTCCCTGCCCACCTCTATCCAGGAGACAGGCCGACAAATAACCACTCATCAGTGGGAGCCTAAGGGAGGCAGGGGGGTCTGGGGCAGTCAATGCAGAACTCAGCAGGGGCTGAGGTCCAGGTGGGTCTGATTTGCCCTAGCACCTACAGAGGACGTCCTGACTTGGAGGTCCTGGGGAACTCACCATATGGTCTGCTGGCACAGCTCCTTGGCTGGTCCAGGCCTGCCTCTGAGAGTTTCTCATTTTTTCCTCTGAAAAATAGTCTTTCATTGACCAAACTCTACTTAGCCTCCCCTTAAACTCTTTCCCAACTAGGCTTGACTTTTCGACTTCCATATTCAAATCTGCATTGTCCAATTTTAGCAAGAATCTTGCTAAATCAGTTTAACCAGAACCCCCACCCTTGATACCTGATTACCCTCCATATCTAATCGGTTTCCTCATCCTCCACCATCCCCAGGTGATGTCAGATACCCTGGCCTGCCTTCAGCAAGTATCCTGTTAACTGGGTTTAGCCAGAATCCCCCCCACCCCCATGTTTTCTTCCTAGTAATTTTCCATCCATTGACCCCACCCTGGTCCTTGACTATAAATTCCCACTCGCCCCTGCTGTGTTGGGAGTTGAGCCCTATCTCTCCCCCCACTGCACAACCCCATTGCAGTGGTCCCTACGCCTATTTCGCAGCTCCCGAATAAAGTCTGCCTTGTTGTGCTTTAACACTTGTCACCACTGATTTCTCTTTAACACCCCTCCTCAGGCTCTCTCACACAGGTCTGGGGAAGGGAACTTCTCCAAACAGACATCTGCCCAGAGGCCCTCCCTCAAATTAGAGGAGGTGCAGCTGAGCGGGAGCCAGGGCTCAGTCAGAGTCCAGCTGGGCTGTGGCAGATGTGAGAATCATGAAGGACCTTGGGGAAACTTTAGAACCTTTCTTAGAAGTCGAGCCTGGAAGAACTCCAGTGGGCAGGCTGGATGGTGGGCTGACCACTGCCTCCCACAGCCTGGACTCCAATCCCAGCGCATCCACCCAGGAAGGTGCCCCTCTTTCTGTCAGTTCTTCCCTGGGTTGCACTGACGGATGAGAGGGACGAGAAGGCTACCTACTACTGCCCTGTCTCCACCTTGTCTTCCTTCCCCGACTTAGGTTACCCCCGCCCCCCACCCCTGGCCACCCAGAGTCTTTCCTTCAGCTGCTGGCAGCGGTTCTCATAACTGATTGGATCTTGGTGAAGACCCTGGGTGTGGCTTCTTCCAACCCCCAGGATAACTCCGGCTTGTCAGGGCGGTGGCCAGGACGAACGCGCATCGGTGCAAAGCTCTCGTGGGCACACCATGCACACGCGCCTCCTGCAGACCCAGTCGTCCGACTCGGGCTGAGCCTGGCTCCAGGCTCCGGAAAGTGCGCCCCCACCACTCCCCCGCCACTCCTCCACTTTCTACTCGTCCAGCCCACCCGCACCCCCCAGCAGCAATTACCGGCCAAAGTGGCTGGGGAAGGGCCAGGTAGCAAATGAGATGCGGAGCCCCGGCTGACTGCAATCCCCGG